>NC_138908.1:55958530-56228530 GCF_965231255.1 Vanellus vanellus
GTTAAATTGTGTCTGTACACTGCATGTAGTCTGTATGCAAGATTCAGTTCCTTTTTTTGTATATGTTATTACCTTTTTTTGTGTTTTGTTCCAGTTCGACGGGTCCCACCGAGGTTCTCTATCCCCCCCACCAATCATGAGATCATGCCTGGCGGGAGTGTAAATATCACGTGTGTTGCGGTGGGCTCACCAATGCCATATGTGAAATGGATGCTAGGAGCAGAAGATTTGACACCTGAGGATGATATGCCAATAGGGAGGAACGTCCTTGAGCTTAATGATGTCAGGCAGTCTGCAAACTATACTTGTGTTGCTATGTCTACTCTTGGTGTTATAGAAGCAATAGCGCAGATAACTGTCAAAGGTATATCCCAAGCACGTATATTTGGACATAGTTCAGTCTTTTCTTTCATTCATTGCCATATTCTGAGCAAATATTTTGCACGAAAAGAGACTAAATGCCTCTTACTCTCTTAAATCAAGAGGGTAAATATTCCAGCCAACCACTGGCATAAGATGAAATACAGATTCAGACAGCAATACTAATAAAAAAGTTAATCATAATGTTCCATTTTTCTCCTGTGTCTAGCTCCCAGTCTTCATTTCAAGTAAATAAAGGATCTTGTAATCTTGCATATATTTGTCAACAGTAGGAACCTTTAAGAACCGGTTATTTGATTTTTAGAGTTGCTGGGTGTCCAAGTATCATGTTCACTGAGTAATTGGAAACTAGAGCTTCCAAAAATATCTGAAAATTAAAGTGTAGTGGTGCACTGTCTATGGGATTCCTCTTCTGCATATATTTACAGATCTATTAAAAAAGTCAGGTTCATTAATTTTTATCACATAAGCCTTACACTACAAAACTTGAAGATTTTCTCATAGATTTCTGGAATGAATCATAATTGCCAAAAGCTTGCTCTGAACAGATCACACCTTCTTTCCATTCCAGTCTTCCTGTTTTGTTTTTATTGTTGTTGTTTGTTTTGGTTTTTAAGCTACATGTTGTAATAATTAATGTCTGCTGTTACATAGTGCTAACTGTATTTTTTGGCATTTATTTTTAGCCTTACCCAAACCTCCTGGAACACCTGTGGTGACAGAAAGCACAGCGACAAGCATAACATTGACTTGGGATTCTGGAAACCCTGAGCCAGTTTCTTACTACATAATCCAACACAAACCCAAAAACTCTGAGGAGCCATATAAAGAAATTGATGGGGTAGCTACAACACGCTATAGCGTGGCTGGCCTAAGCCCGTATTCAGAGTATGAATTTCGGGTAGTTGCTGTCAATAACATTGGGCGAGGGCCACCCAGTGAGCCAGTGTCAACGAGGACTTCTGAACAAGCACCTTCAAGCGCACCGCGCAATGTGCAGGCCCGTATGTTGAGCTCTACCACCATTTTGGTACAGTGGGAAGAACCTGAGGAACCTAATGGACAAATACAAGGTTACAGAGTTTATTACACCATGGACCCCACTCAGCATGTCAACAGCTGGATGAAGCACAATGTGGCTGACAGCCATATTACCACTATTGGGAATCTGGTACCCCAGAAGACATACTCTGTGAAGGTTCTTGCTTTTACTTCTGTTGGGGATGGACCACTTTCTAGTGACATTCAAGTCATCACTCAAACAGGAGGTAAGCTACCAATGAACAGAATTTATGCGAAAAAGTTAAATACATGCACAAATTTTGCAAGGAGAGAATTTGAGTTTAAAATGTTGAAAAAAACTTCCTCTCAAAGATAGCCAGTTTATTCAGGTAGCTTTTGCAGATAACCTTTTCTCAATTCCGCAGTGCAAGTTAACATTGAAGAGTGGAAATTAACCCCTCGCACTGTCATTTCTTTTTTCATCATTCTCAAGAAGTTTAACTGAAGATTAACTGAAGTCTCAGGGCGACCTTAATGCTGGAGGTGGCCAAATGGCTTCTATTTGGCAGTACTCTGTGCACCAAAAGGGTTTGTCAAGTAGTCCTTCACAGCTTTCTTTGAGGAGTTACCTATGTTGGTGGGTTTTGTATAGGTGTCGTGGCTTTGCTTTTGGAAATTTAAAATGTATATGTACTGCATGTGTGTGCAAATAGTTGGTAAGGTTCTAAAAAACATAAAACACGAAAGCATTAAAAAAAACCCAACCACCTATGTATAGGTTCAAGCAAACAGTTCTGTACACTGCCTCTACAAAGAGTATACCACAAGGTCACCATTTTCTTGTTTTATGTTTGCCGTTAGGTGGTTTTGTTCTGTACAGGAGTTTTAGGTCCATGAATTAGTTTTATTAGCAAAGGGCAAGCAAGCATAGTGGAAAACATTGCAGAGAATTTTTTTGAAATCAAAAGCAAGAAGCTCTGGTGGATCTACACTGCAGAAAGTGTTTTATTGTAGTAATAACAAATAAAAGCTCCCTTTGTCTAGCAGTTTAGAGGAAGCTGTATGAAGTATTACTGCAGGTCAGTGATTGCCTAGAAATATTATAGAGTACTACTTGAATTTTTTAGAACTGGAAAGTTTACTGTTGAAGAATTTAGCATCCCTCAAATTCTTAAAAAACATATCTCTAAAATGTAACTTAAGACAGTTCTGTTTCATTCCCTTTTTACGTCAGCGTTTTACCAATATGCATTTAATAAAGAAGAGAAATTGAGGTATTGTCCTGGAACCTTTCTAGGCAGTGTATTACACAAAGGTCTAGGTGTTACCTTTTGCAGTATCTCAGCTGAGAAGTTACTAAATTAACTTTTTTAGACCTTCTAGTGGTGCATTAAAATGTGTTGGTGTGCACATACAAATGTAAATATGTACACCATAGTTTAATTTTGGCAATTGTAACCTTTTTCAGGAACTAGTTTTTATATTGATAGCTGTCTTCTTTTGGAATCCATGTGCAAAAAGCTGGTAAAGAAGAAGACTTAGTGAGCTCCTTGTCTGTATTTTCACTGTAAACCTTTTAGATTAGCAAGAGTTTGTCAGTGGCTTCCCCAGAGACTGATGAAGCAATCGAAATAATGAGCACTGAGGACTGGCGGGACTGGCCCAAGTTACATTACTTGCTGAGGTCACTTCAGAAAAGCTCTGTGTATTAAAACCTTTATAGAATTTTCCATTAAACGTGCCCATCTGTTTCCAATTACTGTTGCAATCTGAAGAAATTATGACAACTTTAACAGTGCAGGAAGGATTCTCAATACGTGTTTTCAACTTCATAACAGAGTCAACTTGACATTGTTTATTTTTGACTATGTTAAAAATCAAAAGAAAACATTAAAATGTGGCACACTGGAGGCATTTTTAAGCACTGATACTTGTGCTTGAAATACAAACATTTTAAGTCATATAAGAGAAAAGTAGCTAAGAAAGTCTAGTGCAGTTCTCAAGTTCAGGGTATGCTTAAAAACTAAGATTCTATCAAGCAGTTTCTCTTCAATGAACATTGCAGAATAGAGGGCCCTCCTTGCCCTTCTCTTTCAGATTTGCTGTAATCTAAATCTGCATGTGATTGTTTTGGTTTAAGTCTCTCTCAAGCTGCAATTCATGCAAATAAATATATTTAATTTTAAGTGCCATTTAAAAACAGCGGAAACAGATTTAATGGAAACATATGTAAAAGAGTAAAAATAGGAATGGGATGGTGATTATGTTTTGATGAATTTTTTTTTTTTCCCTTTTTTGAAACAAAAAAGCCTCTCACTGTAAATATTTAGCTTAACCCTTATGTTTACTTTGAGGATATTAGAATCATAGAATGGTTTAGGTTGGAAGGAATCTTTAAGATCATCAAGTCCAACCATTGACCTAACACTGCCAAGTCCACCACTAAACTATGTCGCTAAGCACAACCTCTGCCTGTCTTTGAAGTACCTCCAGGGATGGTGACTCCACCACTTCCCTGGGCAACCTGTTCCAATGCTTGATAACCCTTTCTGCGAATAATTTTTTCCTGATATCCATCCTAAACTTCCCCTGATGCACCTTGAGGCCATTTCCTCTTGTCCTATAACTTGTAACTTGGGAGAAGAGACTGACCCCCACCTCACTACAGCCTCCTTTTTGGAGCAACCCAAAACTGAACACAGTACTCGAGGTTATAGTATATATACACAACAAAATCTGACTGACAGCTATGACTTACAGACTCTGTTAGCTTTGTTTTTTTCAAAGCTTTCCTCTTTTATTTGTATTCTTATCTTTGGAGAAAGATTATAAAAATAAATAATTTGTTTTAAAAAAGCTTTTTTTTTTTTTTTTTGCTTTCTTAGTACAGCAAAACTGTTCTTTTGAAACGGCTGTATGAGTGACTTCTCACTTTGCAGGTCAGCCAAAGCACTGCTGATAGTGAAAATTAGGTTTCTAATTAAAATATTAACAAGGAACATGTAGTATGAGAAGAGAAGGAACGTTTTTCAGACAACCAAACTTAAAAAAAAGAAAAATTTTATGTTCAATTTTGTGTTTCAGTATTCTGCTTAACCATTTTAAGAAGAATATGTGTCCTATTGCCCACTTGTTTTCAGCGGGGTTTTCTTTACTGTGAAAAGACACCATTTTAAGATATTACTCAGAAAAAGGTGTGTAGAGCTAAGCCTTTTGAATAAGGGAAGATCAATTCCAAAAGCTACACCTAAGAAAGTCCTTATTCTGCTTTTTGGGTCAAAAGATTTGATTCTGCTGAGGATGGAGTCAGGACCAGTATATTATTTAGGTGAATTGACTTACTAACACCAAATTTTAGAATAAATAAATATTGATAGAAGCTTTAGTGTGATACTTTTTGTCCTTTTTCTTTACTCCACTAGAAAACAAAAGCTCGGTTGGTTTGTCTCCACTTAGCTGCCCAGGACATACTGCTTATATATCTTCTCATATTTCCTTTCTTTGCTTAAACTGGTCAGAAGAACATCTACTCTCTGAGTAGCATACTTCAAACTGAAAAATTCTTGAGCTTTAAATTGAATGTCTGGGTTAGGTTTTCATTTGGTTTGGTTTGTTTTGGTTGATTTGGTTTGGTTTGCTTTATAATGTGCAAAAAGGGGATAGCTACTGAAGAATTCAGAGAATCTTGTTTTTATTCTGAGCTTAGGTAGAAAGAGGGGAGGGTGAGAGCTACATGAGGTCTTTTGGCTAGTGGATTATTGGAGAAAAAGAGAGAAAAAATATTCTGGGGAATGAATGTGTACCTGTAAACACATGCTTCTTTAAACAAGAACTTATAATATAAAACATTGTTAATTTTAAACCAAGGATTGGCAGTGGTTTGAACACTAAGGATTGTTACAGTTATAAAAGGCTAATCTTTTGAACATATGGAAAAGGACAGTAATGAAAAGATCAATTATCTGACTTGCAGGGCACATAAATGGAGCCTTAGCTAAAGGGAAATGAGTTAATGGTTCTGGACTTCTTATTGTAAAAGAAGATTTGAAATTCAGAGGAAGGGAGTCTGCAGCTGAATACAGTTCTGTGTGGTAGCAACCTAGCAACTTTGCCAGACATTTCAATTTTTTTCATGAACATATAAACAGGGAAACTTCATGTCTCCAAAACTTCACAGTACTAGTCTGCTAGTGAAGCATTTCATGGAAATGGACTTCCACAAGGAAACGGTTGAACGCACGCAGCTGGAATCTCAACCGTGATGCTAGGAAGCAGGTGGAAAGAGAATAATTTGGAGCTGAGGTGGGGTGCAGGGTGGTTTTTAAGTGACAAAATTCTGCTTAAGAAACATTTCTGGTCAGGTGGGAAAGAATATTTCAGCTTCTGAATAATGCATCTGCTCTCAAAGCATAGTTAACTTCTGTTAAGTGCCCCAGTCTCTATTTCACTTCATTTGAATGTGAACATGATGAGACCAATATTGACATTCTTACCCTCACACAGTGATTTTTCTAGCTTTTAATCTCCCTCTTTTTCTTCTGGTTAGAAGACAAAATAGAGTACAGATATGGGATTTTAATTTTTTTTTTTTATTTTGATCTGGCTTTTTTCTAGTCCAGAATTCTGATTTTTGCAAGTATGTGGATGAGTGCTGGAAATGTGCACGCATTACTTTTGTCACTGAGCTTAAGTATGGAAGAGTGCAGGTTAAAATAATTTTAAGACAACTCTACTGCTACACTGTAGAAATATAGTGTGGACATAATTACTCTGAAGAATAATTCATCTCTTCACTGTGTTCTCTAGTCATTCAGACAAGACTACGCAGACTCTGTCTTTAAGACTGACCAACATCTTTATTTATTCTGTGGGCTCCCTCAAAGTCAGTTACAAATATTATTTTAAGAACGTGATTTATGGAATTCTGGTTATTTTTCATAAAATGTGCTATGCTTTTTGGTCATTTAAAATGTATTGTAGTTAATTATTTTAAATATTGTGGTTGTGTGTTTGATCTTGCAGAGCTGCAAGCTTCAGCTATCTTCAGTCTCATTTGAAGAGACTATTTCTGTTGTAGCAGAAAGACAGAGGGAGAGCAGGATGCACATATAGTTAGTAAATTACCCATTTTGTTTTGTAATTATATTCCATGAGAATTTGGTATTCCAAAAAGTATGAGTGTTATTTTGCAAAACAAAAACTCTGAAGCACATTAACTTTCCAATTGTAAGAGCTTCTCTGTAGAGCTTCATGCTTCTTCCAGAGCAAGCAGAGGCATGAACTCTTGGTCCCTTTCAGTTCCCAACTGATTGAAAAGTCTCTTGATCAATTTATTGTCCTTTGCAAAAGTGATTCCTAATTGAACTGGTTGAGTTTTGCTCTAGGTATGGATTTCATTCTAGGTATGGACATTCTAGCGATGTCATGGGGCCCTTTCTAGCCTGGAGACTCTCTTCTCTTTCCAGCATCACTTGCAAACCCAGCACAGGCCTGGAGTGTTTTTCTGGTTACCTTAGCCAGCTGAGGAGCTGCGTAGGGAACAAAAGTGCCTTTCGCATATGAGATCTCATTTTATGATTCTGTTCTGCCACTTGAATCAGGGAAGGACATAGAACCACATATGCAGGAAAAGGTCCAGCAATCTGTTTCTGGTTATGCGGCAAAAAAAGTGGACAGTGAACCAAACAAAGGTGTAAAACTCGGTATGAAGTTTTGAAAAGAGTAATTCTGGACTTTTTTTCTGTGTTTTGCCACTGCATTTTAGTGTTTCATCATGTATGCTAAGTAAGTTATGTCGTGTTTAGAAGCAAGAAATAAGAAGAGGTATACTTGGTGCATAGGAGCGTTATGGGTTTTAACGTACCTTCGCAGAGCACAATGACCTCAAAGCAGAAGAGACAGAAAAGACAATATGAGAGAATGCTCATGCAAAAAGATCCAATTCAGTGAGCTGACCATGTACAGCACTAATATGGAAAGTTAAATTTGATCTGTGTAATTAAAAACACTTCGGCAAGAGTATAAAGTCCACTTACATAGATTTTCCAGTTTTCTTGTTTTTTTCCGTCTCTGAAGGAGACCAGTACATTCTGTCAGCTCTTTCAGCTTGGCTTAGTTCCCACGTGCCACTGAAGAATTTTTTGAACAGATGTTGTGTGTTCTAGGCATAAATCCTAAATAGTTTAAAAGTTATTGTTACACTTTCTTATCTGGTACTTTTTCTTTGGCTTAAACCTTAGGTTCCCTAACAGAGTTTTATCAGCAATACAGTTTGTTTAGTTTCTGTTATTTTGATTTTGTTTCCTTTCTTCTCCATCTTCTCTATCTGTTTGGAGCGATGTAGATTTCCTTGCCACCTCTTTCTTCTGTCAGCGTTTTCAGCTTCAGAGTTGCCTAACTGTGGTTGGAAAATGTGAGGGGATACTAGATTTTGGAGTAAGATACTGTTTTGACAAACACCGTTTGGGAAAGTTCAATTAACCATCAACTTGTCTTATAAAATGAGAGAATTGCAGACCTCAGACCATAAAGGGTTTATTTTGAAAGGAATACTTGGAGGATGAGGGTCTTAAAACATGCAGAGAGACAGGAAATACCCTTTGTTCTCCATCTGCTGTAGTCTTTATCATAACGGATGGTACCAGCCTTCATATGGGTCATTTGACTGGTCATTTACTGTTACTACCTGGCTGTGTTCTACAATTCATGTATCTGTACATAGCATCACAGGACGATTCAGGCTGGCAGGGTGATCTTCTGAGGAGATCTCCAGGTGCAGCCCCTGCCCAGAGGAAGCTCAGCCATGGGCTGCTCGGGACTTCACCCCACTGAGGCGTAAAACCCCCCAAGGATAGATATGGTCCAACCTCCCTGGGCCCCAGCTCCACCACTGGGCTGTTCTCATGGGGAAAAGCTTTCTCCTCATCTCCAGCCTGAGCCTCTCATGTTTCAGCTTGTGCTGCTGCCTCTCACCCTCCTGCAATGAAGCACTGTGAAGAGCCTGTCTGAGTCTTCTCCATCCCATCCCATCCCATCCCATCCCATCCCATCCCATCCCATCCCATCCCATCCCATCCCATCCCATCCCATCAGTGCTAGGGATGCTGCTGGGTGCCTTCAAAGCTGTCCCTTCTCCCAGTTGAACCATCCCCAGTCCTGCAGCCTCTCTTCACAGGGCCAGAGCCCAGAGCCATCTTGCTGAAGCCCAAAACCAGATGCAGTACCCATACGTGGTCTGACAGGCACTGAGCAGCAGAGACAGTCCCTGTCCTCCCCTGGCTTTCAGTGTCTTCTCCTGCTCACACCACCCCAGGCACTGCTGGCCCTTGTTGCAACCTGGGTACACGCTAGCCCTGGCTCAGCTCACTGCCTGCCAGGGCCCAGGGCCATTCCCCACAGCTGCTCCCTGGCCCCATCAGCCCCAGCCTGCATGCCTGCAGGACCCTGCATTGCTGGGACGGGGCTTGCCGAACTTCATGGGGAGTCATCAACTTGTTCCTCCCCTATCGCCACCTCCCTTTTAACCACCTGGCCCTCAAGTGTTGACTGGTCCCTCTCAGCTTGATGTCCTCTGCAAACCTGGAACACGTGCCCTCCGTCCCCTCCTCCAGGTCACTGACAGAGGTCTCAAGATGAATAGCATGGCGCAGATACCATAAGCTGCTGTTTGACCTTCCGTGACCAGGCAAGGGTGATTTTTTAACACCAACCGTGCTGCTCAGTTACTTTGCTGAAATACTTTTTTCCCTATGCTTTGATACACATGGAAGCAAATCATTTTTCCAGAGGTCAGTTTTACCAGTTTTTATCTTTTTGTCAGATGAAGCAAACAAAATGCCTACAACCAGGTACCCACCTCAGTTTCATGAGATACATTTGGAACAACCTGTAGCAAACTAAATGCTACCGCCTGGACTCCGGGTTTTATTATTAAGTTTTGGCAAGCCTGCAGTAGGGCTCCACATCTGCTTTAAGCTGTCTTCAACAGGAGGCAAATCTGCAGCTGTTGTCTGGTTGTTACTCAGGAGTGTTTTGAAGAAGCTAGCCTAAAAAGCTGTAATGTTCACCTAGTAAATTCATTTATACAACTATGCTATAGATTTGCTAAGTTAAAACGTGATCTAATGGTGTTTTAGAATCTGTTTGAAAGTTAGGAATCATCCAGTTATCCCACTCTCTCCCTCTTAATTTCAAATCCGTTCAATCTTAAAAGTATAAAATTCAAAGTATTTCTATCAAAAATATTTTGTTGATATTTCCTGTAATTTCTCCCTGTTCTTTGTGATCTTTTCTGTTTTGCACTTTGCAGTACTCAGGAAGTGGTCTCTTTTTACACGAGACACCTTTTCGAAAAATAGCTAATTACTCCTATTTTTTTTTCTTCCCGTAAAGAGACTTGGTCTTCTGTTCACCCTCACTCTTTCCATCAGAAATAAGCAGTAGCCTTCTACACCTTTCCTTTTTGTATTTTGTCCTGTTTCTGGGGGAAAAAAAAAAAGTGGATGGTAGGGACGTGCAGCCTCCACACCGGAGTTTGAATATACACCTTGTGTTGACAGGTTATCTGTCTGTTTAAAGGGTTAGATGTCAAACCTGCACCAGTGTATACAAGGGCAGTTTTATCCTCAGAGTGACATTCTGTGGAAGTCTGGGGAAGATAAGAATTACAATCACAAATTATTTTTACCACTTGCTCCATGGTGTTTTTAAGTCTTCTACTGTACAAAAGAAACATACTTGTAATGCTATAATAAAATTCTACCCTGAAAAATAATTGTGAAATAGTCATTATTGTCACACCTCTTCTTAGTATGTGCTAAGAAGTGCATTTCATATTTATTTCTTAAAAAATAAAAATGCACCACATTTTATTTTTGAAAAGCTAAAATACTGTGGAAGACTTTCATGCCTTATCAAACAGCACTGTTAACTGAAAGTAATGCTTTAGAACTTGTGTGCCAAAATTATTGTATAAATTCCAGTGACAGGGTTATATTTTGTTGTCTTTTCCCAGTCAAGCTTATTATTTGCCATAAATTTGCAGAAATAAATGAACGTAACATTTAGTCTATATAGTTTCTGTGACCATCAGACAAGACACATCAACAGAGAGTGTTCTTGACTAGTGGAATCAAAGTTGCATTTTTAGTTGTTTTAATTAGAAGGTGTTGCTACTAGAAATTCAGCTATATTGGTAAAAACATCAGTCTTTAAAAGGGTAGAAATATGTCTCTTAATGAGATCATTACTGAAGATCTCTTCAGTAGGTTATAACTTTTTCAGGTTACAAAAGCGTTCAATGTTTAGGTGTCTTCTTAAAGAGCAGGATGTGTTTAGTATCTTAGTTATTTTTGAGCTGAGCAAACCATTTTCAGATTTGGAAACGTGTGTAATGATTTTAACACTTTCTTCTTGATTACTCCATCCAATCTCATGTAGTAATAGCATTTCCCCATACACACACACTTACACACATGTATATATTTGCCATTTCACACGTAGGTTGTTAGATCGCTGTTATTCATCACCAGCCTTCTGTTCAATTGCATTTCAGTTCTATGTGCATTATTTACACTGCGAAGCATTTATTTGAACTCCTTGATAATTTTTAATGTATGAATTAAATATATCATTCTTTTTCTGAGCTCAGATTAATTTATTTCATAGTACCGTTAATTGATTTGTTTAAGTTCAGTAAGTTCAATAAACGTAATATTCTGTGAAATATTGAGATAATAGTTTAGAAGGCTTGAAATGTAAGTGTTGAACTAGCCAAATAAACAATTAGGAACACCGCTTAACTTTTTCTGTAGTGCCTGGTCAGCCATTGAACTTCAAAGCAGAACCTGAGTCTGAAACGAGCATACTACTTTCCTGGACACCTCCTCGCTCTGATACCATTTCCAGTTATGAACTGGTTTACAAAGATGGGGAGCACGGGGAAGAGGTAAGTAAAAAGACTATACATCTTTTAAATACTCCTTAATGAGTCAGACAAAATGCTGCAATGATTTAGAATTCATGCATTAGTAACTTTATTTAGTACAAATGCCTTGTTGTTTAGCAGTTTGTTAAACCCAGCAGTCAGCATAACGATAGACTAAAAGTGTGTGAACACCAGGAAAAGCTGTTGATGGTTACCACCCAGTGGAACTTTGCTGTTGTTTGCAATGAGTCATCCGCAGAAGCTGCATTCAGTTTCAGACATTGATCATGTCTCTCCAAGGCTGTTCCTTTACAGATGCTTGGAAGTGGAAGTGTTTTGGAGCATGTTACAGACTCATTAAGATTTTTTGCACTTATACTTGGACTTTGAAGTTTATTTTCAGCCTTAGAGAATTTTTGTTTCTCTTTGCCACCATGTAAGAGAGTTCTCAAGCTTCTCTAATCTTTCAGTAATATTTGAGAAGAAAATATGCTTTTTTTTCTAAAGATAAAAGCCTGGTGTGGACTTTTTCTGTACTATTATTTCTTAAAGAATTTTCAGTTTGAGGGTCTCTGTGGTGACAGTACCGTAGACTTTAGAATAGACTGTTCTTCTGATATAGAAACCATATGATATTGCCAGGTGTCCCAGATAAAAGAAAGAAGCCAGTTGTCTCAGAAGGCAGCAGGAGAGTGTCAGCCTCATTGATTTCTCCTGCATCATCAGCTCATTGCTGATGCTTCAACTGAGCTTATGTTTATGGCAGCTTCACACATATACTGTGAATGCATAAGCTTATTTTGTGGAAGGGGACCAGATCTCTATTTCACCTCCAAGTAAGATACAGGCCCCTGCTTAGTAAGTTACTCTTTGAAAGAATTTGCTTTTAATAATTTGAACACAAATTTAACTACAAGGTTAAACCCAAGATTACGCACATTATAAAACCCTGTAGTTCACTGTTGTAAGAGATAACTGTAGGTAAGGCTTTGTTCATGTGTTACTGTCTGAAAAGTTTTTTATACTTTGTACACAGCTATTAGGTCCTCAAACAATCAAGCAATATATCTGGCTCTCAGTTTCACCCGTTAAGCTGTCGACTTTAAAAAATACCGTTCCTTAATGTGTGTTTGTTGAAAGTAATGTATTCATTTTTGTTTTGGTTTAGTTTGGTTTTGTTCTGATTTATTTTCTTGAATTCAATTTTTTCTCAGTGGGGTTATCACCAGAGTATAAAAGCATTTCTTCTATAGGCAATGTAGGGACTTCAGAGTCTCTGAATATTAATCAAGACATCCTCTTATTACCTACCTTTAGCAACGGGTTTCCACGGAACCTACTACATCTTATCGGCTTCAAGGCTTAAGGCCAAACAGCCTGTACTTATTCCGTCTAGCTGCACGTTCTCCACAAGGCCTGGGTGCTTCGACAGCAGAAATCTCAGCAAGAACCATGCAGTCAAGTAGGTGTCATTCCTTGCTGGCTTTATTCCTTTGTCTTGTATTTCTCAAAGAGATTAATCGCAGCAGCAACAGAGAATAATGCAAAATGATAAAAATACAGCATTCATGGTGCTTAATATAGCAAAAGAATGCTTAAAATGTGTATTTTTGTAGGTGCATTGTGTTCAACTTAATATATAAGAGGGTCTTACATAGTTTCAGAAAAAAGCTCTGTAAAGGAGTGTCTTAAGAGACACTATTACACTGACACAATAGTATTTTATTTTATGTTATAATAGGGATAAAATGTTTTATCATGCAATAGATGTACATTAATAACAGTCCTCCACCTGTAAAATTCCACCTGCCCAGTCTGCAGTGTCCTTTAATACTAGATTCCTGCAGCATCTCCCTGAAGTACAAAAAATTTGTAGAGTGGGTCAGGTTGAATATTTCAGACTGTACCAAAATTTCCTCATAACTGTTCTTCTATAGTAGGTAATCATTCCTGTTTTAAGTTAGATATTTTTAGTCTATGCTTTTTATGATGTTCAGTCATTTTTTACACCAGTAGAAAAATTTTTTTCTCACTGTATGCTTATGGAAACGATGTCATGAAACTCATCACATTTGTCTGCAAATGAGATGCAAAAATTTGTCAGGGATTTATATCTACATTTTAAAATATTTAAATTAAGACTTAATTAGAACAATCAGATATTCAAGGATGATGTCCAGAAGTGCTACTCTTGCCTGATAAGTTGTGCTTTCCTGACAGTTTGCATTACACTGTGTAATTTTAAAATGTAGCGCAATTCTGTTTCTATTTGTTTTAAATTAAATGGCCTTTTCTTAAAATAATATTATTCAAAAAGGAAAATTCTGATTCTCAATGGACATGAAACTTTTTAATTTGCAGTCACGACAGATATGATTACACCATCATTTTTTCTTAGTGTTCTGTATTAATAATAATTAATGTGACTGGTGATACAGTGCTGCAGACCTTTAACCAAAGCTCAATGTGCTTCTGAAGCATTTCTAAAGCATTTGGAATAAGCACAAAAGACGATTATATAACACAAGGTTAGTTTTAGCGAGAGTGGCAAGGCACCTTTTAGTTTTAGTAGTCCAGAATCAGTAATTTGATGAAGAAAAAGGTATTTATTCTTTCTGGGAGCCATTTCAGCTATTTAGAAAGGTCATTCTCTAATATGGGGTGAAGGTTGCTTAGACTGTGTATACAAAATAAGCATCTAGGGGCCAAAGTTGCATGTTCCATATATAAGCACTTTGCCATTTTTCCCTTCTTGAATATAAGAGTATGTTATACTTTTTTCAGCCTTATGTCTTCAGATGGTAGGAAAATCCAATTGATTTCAGTGGGCAGACCCTGATTATCTGCTGAAAAGATTACAAAATCTTTTTTGCAAAGATTGTGTATTTTAAGAAAAAAGTCTATGCATTAATAAAACTGGTTACACAAGTAGCCTAAAGATTATCCTTAGTTACATAAATGCAATATTTTGCATTTTCAGAGTATAATGGATTAAAAATTAATAAACTTCTATGACTTTATTAGCAATATTCACGAGAATACGCTATTGCCTTTCATCTTGGTTTCAGAGGAAGACGCTACAGGGATTTATTTCTTTACATATAAGATCCTTAAGGAACATTTTATTTGTATTTTACTTCCTGCACAAGTCGATGATAGGAAGGGACCAACATGTTTTGAGTACTTGATTACTGAATTAGCCTAAAAAAACCTACCTAAATGTGATAATTCTCATCTGTCCCCCCATCCACCTCCTCTAGTTAGTTGAAATGCTGGTACATTCCCTCCTGTTTTCCCTTCAGAAGAGCAGTGTACCATACTGAGTAAAAAGCCATTGATCCCTGTAGAAGAGCCGTAGGGAACCAAAAGATACATGTGTAAATGCAATAGGTCACAGCAGGGTCCTAGGCCTTCTCTGTTGCTTTAATTTTGTTTGATGTGCCTAGTATAAGTACCAGAAGTCCATGTGTTTCTTTTTTCCTTTAAGAAATGGAAAAAAATAGTAGACAAGAAAGAAAAAGCACCAAACCAAACCAAACCAAAGGCACCATAAAGATCTTACACGCCAAATTTGTGTTTTCTTTACAAGAGAGAAGGCAGAAATAGGAAAGAAGTCAACGCCCACTACTTCTGCCAGTGAATTTGAACTATGGCTCTTTTTTGGGTGCTCTGAATGATCTCAGTTAGTAAGCATAGACTTTGCTAAGTCAAAGTGCATTTAAGCACATAAATGCATACCTAACTTTCAGTACTTGAATTGCCTCACTGAAAGCAATGGAATGTCATAGATGCTTAAATGCTCTGGAGCCTGGAAAAGGTAAATATGCTAACAGACTCCTTCAAGTAAAAATCAGTAAAGGTGAAACTTCTGCTCTGGAAGATTGGTACTGGTGGCAAGAGACGAAACAAAGTCAGAATCTCTCACCGTTCTGATGTGCTGAGTTTGTGAACTCTCTTTGTAAAATGAATACCCGCTTTCTTGACACGTTGTTTGGGGGTAGATTTTTATTTTTTTTTCCCTATAGAAGTTACCTACATTACTGGTAGGATTTAATTCTTTGCTAGCAAAGGTGTCTCCAAGAGGAGTTAAAAAAATAAAACTGACAGCTGATCTAGGGTAAGTACAAGTTACAGTCAGAATCAACAAGCCTGTCACTTTTTCCTGGTAGGTAAACCTTTGACTAAGACTTTCTTCGTCTTCTGTTGACTGCATGCTCTTACTAAGTTGGCTACAATAAATGTTTCAGTAAACACTTTCCATTTAAATGTAATTTGCTGTTGACTTATGCCAGGCAGACTCAGTTATAAAAAAAAATAAAAAAATAAAAAAATAAAAAAATAATTTGTTTATGAGAGTGGGGAGGCTACAAAAATGGCAATTTGTGGAGCAATTTCTAGCAATTATTGCAAGTTTGTAGGACTTCTGTAAAAAGAGAATTTTTCTCAAAGAAAGTAAACACACTTGAGGGGGATATGTCCAAATTTTTAAGTAAATATGTCTCATGTCATTTAAACTATTATTACTTGCACTAATTGCTATGATTATAATGATAGATCAGTAGTCATAGAAGTGTCACGTTTTTGTTTTATTTCAAGAAGAATTTTAATTACAGGTAGGTAATATTATTTTGAGGTTTCATTTTCATGTGTATCCCCTACATCCTTTTTCACCATTTAGTTGGTCTATTCATTTTCAGTTTCCTCATGTTAATAAGCCAAGGTGCATATGATTATCTGACGTTTTGCTTTTTTAAGTTTCTACTTTTTGTTTGTTTGTTTTTTATTTTCATTTGGTTGTCTTTTATTTATTTTTATTTTTTCTTTTGTTCATTTTTTTCAATCACTCCTATCCTTTCACTCAAATCCTCCTTTAACCCACTACTGAAATTAGAGCCATCAGCTCCTCCTCAAGACATTAGTTGCACAAGCCCCAGCTCCACTAGCATTTTGGTAAGTTGGAAACCTCCACCGGTGGAAAAACAGAACGGCATTATCACTGAATACTCCATCAAGTACATTGGGATTGATGGAGAAGATGTCAAGCCCCATGAAATTTTGGGAATTTCCTCGGACAGTACCCAATACCTTTTGGAACAGCTGGAAAAATGGACTGAGTACCGGATCTCTGTGACTGCCCACACTGATGTTGGACCTGGCCCAGAGAGCCTAGCAGTATTGATTCGGACAGATGAAGATGGTATGTTGCCCCCACTACATCAGTTTGCGCCTCTATGACTCTCTGTCGATCTGCTGTCTTTTGTATAGCCTAACAATATTTTTTTATGCTCCTCTTTTTCTCAAATCACAGATATTGTCACCTTTTGAGTTTTTTTAATCAAAGACTTGTCCTTTCTACACCATTTTTATATATGGTATTTTAATTTTTTTTTAACAGAAAGTACCTTTTTGTGAGTGACATGAATCTGCTGTCCATTTGAGCCCGTACATACCCTTCTTGCTCCTTCTTTAACATAAAAATGACTCTCAATAAAAATAACTTTCAGGGGAAAATCTTTCTGCCTTTTCCTTGATTTTACAATCATTGTTATTTTTAAACACTTATGTCTATGAACTTTTTTTCAGGTTTTGGTTTTTGGTTCTTGGTGTTTTTTTTTAACTGCTTTCTTGTTCCATGTTGTGCTTTTTGTTTTGGGTTTTCTTGGGTTGTTTTGGGTTTTTTTTTGTTTTTGTTTTGTTTTTGATCTTGGAAAACTGATGCTCCACACATTTTCTTTTCTTCCATGCTTGAAAGTGACAGAAGACAGCCCTATTATCAGCCTCCTTTTTATACTACTGAAAAAAAAAAAAATGAAACAAAGAACTTAGCAAACAAAAATAAGGGAATTTTTTTAAAAATCTTTTGTGGTTTTATTAGTAGTATTATTATTTCAATGATTAAAATATCTCTTTGTACTATAATGCTTTGAATCTCAAAGCATCTTCCTTGGCTTTTGTACATTTTTACATGTTTTTCTATTTCTCTAATACTCTTTTTTCTTCCATTTTTTGCATCAGTCATGTTTTTTGATCTTTTCACTGAGAGGTAGAGCAGATTGGTTGAGCATTTTCGTTTGTTGAACAATTTGTATTCTTCAAAGAAAACATAGTGAGTCTGCCCTTTTAAAAAATAAAGCAAAAGACATGGGTGGGACAGGTGCCTGTAATTCTCTTCTGTCCAATGATGTTGTTCCAGTTCCTAGTGGTCCTCCTCGCAAAGTCGAGGTAGAGGCTGTCAACTCTACTGCTGTTAAAGTGTCATGGCGCTCACCTGTACCCAATAAGCAGCATGGTCAGATCCGAGGATACCAGGTGCACTATGTGAGGATGGAAAATGGAGAGCCAAAGGGTCAGCCCACACTGAAGGACATCATGCTGGCTGATGCACAGGTAAATAGGGCATTTTATGTTCTTTTCTAGGTCACAGTGAAAACATTTAGTGTACCAGAGAGCTATCCAGAACTGCCTTTTTTTTCCCGTTCTATATTTCAGCCTACCAGCTAACATTTTTTATCTCTATTTTGAAAACTTTTTTTTCAGAATACTTACATTTTAAGATTCTTGGGCCAGACTCGGACATCCTTTTCTGTATAGGTGTGCAACTAAATGCTAAGCTGTGTCATTCTGCTGGCTCCCTTAAACCTGTAGACTTCAACCTATACATATGCTCTGAAGTGTTAAAGCATCAGGGAGATCTGAGCCATGTCACAGTCAATGTAGCAAACTGTGCACTGCCTGATCCACCCACCCAATATTTCTTTGTTTCAGTGGAGAACCTAGAATCATTAGAAGTCTGTGTTAGCCCATTATTACAGTGTTTCTGTCATTAGCGTGTATCGACCTCACCACATGTTTCACAGGAAATGAATTTATTAGTGCAACTTTAGAAATCACCAAGGTATTTATACTTGTCATTACTCATATTAATAACTGTGCAATAAAATGAGGAGCTTAATTTAAATATATATGGGGTTACTTATATTGCAAAATTTCCCATCTCTTTTATAAATTATGAGACATAATGAAAGCAAAAGCCTGATCACATCAAATTTAAAAAGCTTATAAAAACAGGATTTTACTGATTGGGATACACTAGTGCTCTGTAAAACTGGCGATCCCCAAAGCTCCTGGGGCTGGAGGAATCATCCTACTTTGAAACTATTATCAAGTACACACCTCTCACTGCCAGCTCTCAATTTATGACTGGAATGACTGGAAATATAAGAAATAATCAACCTGGCATAAAGTAAAGAATTAAATTTGCCTCTTAAGCATTTTATCTGAATAAATAAATGGTTATTAGCTTCTTTTGTTTTGTCTTCCAGTCTTACTTCTAAATTTCAGCTCTGCAGATACCTTTTCATAGAATCATAGAATCATAGAATGGTTTAGGTTGGAAGCGACCTTGAAGATCATCGAGTTCCAACCCCCCTGCCATAGGCAGGGACACCTCCCACTAGACCAGGTTGCCCAAGGCCACATCCAGCCTGACCTTAAACACCGCCAGGGATGGGGCCTCAACAACCTCTCTGGGCAACCTGTTCCAGTGCCTTACCACCCTCACAGTGAAAAACTTCTTCCTGATGTTTAATCTGAACCTGCCTTCTTCCAGTTTAAAGCCATTCCCCCTCATCCTATCGCTACATACCCTAGTAAAAAGTCCTTCCCCAGCTCTCCTGTAGGCCCCCTTTAGGTACTGGAAGGCCGCAATAAGATCTCAACCAGAGCCTTCTCTTCTCCAGGCTGAACAGTCCCAACTCTTTTAGCCTCTCCTCATAGGAGAGGTGCTCCTGCCCTTGGATCATCCTCGTGGCTCTCCTCTGGACACGCTCCAGCAGGTCCATATCCTTCTTCTGTTGGTGACTCCAGAGCTGGATGCAGTACTCCAGGTGGGGTCTCAGGAGAGTGGAGTAGAGGGGCAGAATCACCTCCTCTGACCTGCTGGCCACACTTCTTCTGATGCAGCCCAGGATACGGTTGGCCTTCTGGGCTGCGATCGCACATTGTTGCGATTGATTTTTTGCAAATGATTTCTCATTGCTGCGATCAATTTTTTGCTGTGATTGATTTTTTGAGAACAGTCTGCTACAACTGCATTTTGCTGATGATCCTGTTCTCAAAGTATTGTCTCTGTTCCTGGAGGTCTTTGTTGCAGTTTTAGCTACCAGTCTGTCTATCTATCTCTATGTACTTACCTATTTTGCAAAACATGGTGTCCTTACAGCTTAAATTCAGTGGAGGGAGAGATGGAAACAGATGGGGAGGTGGGACGGGAAAGGGAAAAGGGAGAGGAGATGGAAAAGGGAAAAGGGAGAGGAGATGGAAAAGGAGATGCTGCTGCATTTTGGTTCTCCCTTTCCTTGCACAGATTTTTCTCTTTCAACCTTTGTGTGGTAGTATTTTAAAATAATTTTAAACACTAGAAGGTCAGAAAAGGAAGACTAGTTGAGATATTGGACCCCAAATATCATAAAGGCAAAAATCATATTTCTTTTTTTGCCAAGTTTGAGTTTGACCTGCCTGTTTGCTATTGGTTCACTCTGGATAGTCACCTCCTTTCTCCTCCTGCCAAACCTTCCTGCCTATTATGTTTCTGTGATACATGTGATCGGGGCTGGTGCAAGTATGAAGATCTTGATGGTAAAAGATCAGTGTGGTTAGGTTTCAAGACTGAAATATCCTGCTATTAATTTAAATAAGTCATTGAATTAATTTAGGAAACTCAAGTGTATAGCCTAGTAACATGATTAAGTAAACCAGGTGGGCTTGAATTCTACCTTGGTAGCTTTTACTAGTACAATCTGTTATAAAATATTACTACATGGTACAAGAGGATTCATCACTTCCTTCATCTCTCAAGGAAAGAGAAGTGGCTGGTTTTGAGGGAGAGCAGAAATGGAATTAAAAATGCCTGGCCTGATTTCATGAACCAAATTCTACGTCATTCTACATGATTAATTCAAATTGTACATGATTTTTCCAGACATCATTCATATTTATTTTACTATTAAGAAGAAAACATTACCTCAACCAGGCTACAAATCTCTTCATTTCTTTTGTTTTTCCTTCCAACATTCTTTACTCTCAATCAGTGGGAATATGATGATACTACTGAACATGTGAGTAGTTTTTGACTGGCCAGAAAAACAGCGTGTGTTGGGTTTGGGATTTTTTTTTTCTTTTTGCTTGTTTGCTTGTAGCCTCCTTTTATATTTTTGAGTTTTCTTCGGCTGTCTTTTTTTTGTCATTTGCACAAATGCATGCTCCTAACATCAAGGTTTTTCCGTTATGGCACTTCTTCTTTCTTTTTTTTTAATTTTCCCATGGAAAGTGGGGGTTACTGCTGCTTGCTTGTTCTGAGGTTTAGCATGATGCCAAAATGTACAGAACTGGTTTGTGTTTTCTTCTTTTGATGGCTGTCACTAACTTTGCCTCACAATTTCCTCTTTACAAGAAGGAGTTAGAAAAATAAAAGTGGTTCAGAGTTGCTTAGCAATAGTCAGATATTTCTGTATTCATTTTAAAGTTAAAGTGTTTTGTGTAGCTGAAAGTTGAATTCAGTTGTGCTTTCTTTTTGGTAATTTGATAAATGTATTTTGTATGCTATCAGGAAAGTCAAATGCCCTGCAGTGTTTATGCCTAAGTAGTAGTGTTTGCTGTATCCAAATCACACTTGCAAACAACAATCATATCTCTTACACCATGAAGTACTGTTTGGTTTAGATGAGGCTAATATCTTCATCACTGTTAAAAAGTACAGAAATTTTTCTTTCCTTTTACAATTTTTTTTGCTGTTAATATCAGGTGCAGTTTCCTCATGAAAGAGGAACAATCTGTCTTACGGATTTTAGCATTTAGGGTCAATTCAATTCTGAGACAGAGTCTAATGAGGTTTTTGTAGTTTTTTTAATGTGTTTTTATTTAATTTGAACTATTTTGCCCACTTAGAAATAACAAGGTAGTGGTCAGAATCTATATTGCTAATAACTGACTGTAAATACAATGCTGAATTCTAATCACATCTGTACTAAGCTCATACCCACTATCTTGAAAAATCCATTTACTGTGGATAGTCTGACCCATAATTTTTATATTAACTTTTATGGTCATTGCATCTGAGGGGTGTGTGATTGCACATTTGCTATTTATTCTAGACGCATAAATATACTGTCTCTCTAGCAGCAGTGAAATTTAGTGTAAATCCATTCAGGCATGTGAAAATGCGAAGGAGTAGTCCAGTAGTTACAGACTGGAAACTGACGACTCGGGAACTTCGGGCCGGTCAGTTGCCTCCAAATACTATCCTTTTATATTTGACTGTAAAAATTATTTATATCATAAATGTCAAGGCTTAAATTCCTCTGGCTGCCCTTATAGCCTGATGTAAGATTATTTCATTTCATGTGGCTGGCCCTTCACCATCTTCTGTGTGTCTTTACACGTATGTTCAGGCACATGTGTTAAAAAGATTCCCCTTGCTTTGACACTGGCAGTTTGATCTTGCTCCCATTCACTTGTACTAGATGAAGTGCTACTTGTTTTGTAGTTGTTGTCGTTTTTTTGAGGGCCATCAGATTTGTTCTCTGACAAGATTTTTAATGGTATTTTAGGTAGTTCTGTTAGACCTGAAGAGTGAGTCATTTCTGAAGCACTTTGAGATATTTAGATGCACAATCCAACCAGCAACACCGGTTGCAATGAAAGTGTTATGAAAGCAACAACGCTTTCTTGTTCAGCTAAGCCGTCATTACTTACAAAGTGTGGATACAAATGCAACACTTACTAGGCATTTTATAACTATATCAGTGATGTCCTGTAAATGATTAAGTTAAACAGAGTTTCTCATATCTACGTAGGCGTGCATTTCACAATATCAGTAGTATTCCTCAGGCAAGGTATTTCAGAAGACTTTATTCACTGTTCACACCACTAAGCCTTTGGCCTTGTGCCTTAAACTGCCTGAGGCATGCTATTTAGAAGTGTGCTGTCTTTTATTGCTTAAGTGAGTGAAACATCTTGCATTGTGAAGTATTTCACACAGAACAGTCTGTTGGTGCTCTCAAATGCTTGCCATCACTGCCAGTAGCACAAAAGCGCGTGCATTGTATGTAATATGCAGGGGTTATCTGAAGGATTCTGTGCTCTCCTGGAAAACAATCTATTTTTAATAAATTGTTCTTGTGTTTTTTCATCTTAGGAAATGATAATTTCTGGGCTTCAGCCTGAAACTACATACTCCTTCACTGTGACAGCCTATACAACAAAAGGTGATGGAGCACGCAGCAAGCCCAAACTCATCTCTACTACTGGTGCAGGTAATACTCACATACGCGTTAATCGCTGAATAAATCCTTTGACTTCTCCTGCTTGTGTTTTGCTTCTACTATTTGGAAGTCTCCTCTTGTGTAAAAAGTGTTTATAGGACAGAGGTTTTTCTGTTTCGTTATTTGGCCCTTCATTTATTTAGATAAAAACAGAACTTTATCCCTCTTCGTTCCTTTCTCAGTTCAAGACACAGCCAAAATGCAATACTTAACTTTATACTTTCTAGTAGCAGTTCCATTATGATTGGTGTCATCTTGGAGAGGAAAAAATAGAAATTAAGAGCTTGTGAAGGGCTTCTCTGATCTTTGTGAGAGCAGCAAGCTTGCTGCCTGTCAGTAAGAACATTGAAATAACCTAGCTGTATGACAGTCACAACTTATCTCAGAAGAATGTGATTGTTAAAGCAGAGAATTAGAAAACTGAAAGAAAGTCTACCCTGTGAAACCCTGAAACACCTATTACTTCAGTGGCAATTTTAGGCATAAACTGGGGCAAAATACACCATGCCACTGTGTATGTCTGCAGTTGATCACAGGTGCTACCAGATGGTGGGTATCTGACCACATGACCAGTTCAGCAGATTCAGTTAGCACTGAGGGGGCAAACTGAATTGCTTTTAGATGAGGAATCAGTTTTTCAAATTTATATGGTTCACTGTGGCACGACTTAATCAAATGATACCACCACAGCCTTAGTGTGGTGTTCACCTACAGGTGTTAAAAGCCTGGGGATTCTAGCTCTATTTCTGGGGTTTCTAGTGTAGCTATTAAGGATATTCTATTACAATCACATGGAAACCTTTGTAGCACTGTTACAAGCTCTCTTAATGTATCGTTTATGCTAATATATAAAGTCCAAAAGACGTATGTATTTGTATTCATACTGACTGTCTTAATTTTTAAAATAATCACTGAATGTAAAGCACATCTTGTACTAATATCAGAAACATCTATATCCTTGCCTCATCAGCTTCCTTTGAAAAAAATCTCACTTTTGGTGGCTAGATATGTCATATAGTTTCATTTCAGGTTTTAGAGTACCTTCTAGTCATTAGTCTTGACTGATGCTGAAGCTTACCCTCCAACTTCTTATCTTTCCTGAATTCTCATGTTCTGGGAAAAAAGGGATACATACTTCTCGCTTGCATTTGAACTTGATATAAGAAAAAAGACACTTGATTTGTTATGATTTTTAAAATCCAGGTCCCAGTTTAAATAAACACAATTATATAGATTATGATTTGGTTCGTTTCTAGACGTAAACATAGGCTATGCAAACCTGCTTGCAAAACTTACATCCCATGTCCTATAAAACCCTGAGTGACTGAAGAGCAATTGAGAATCAGAGGCGTGCCTGCAAATGTAATAGGTATTACACTGTTTTTGCTGTTCACTTCACCCTGTGGACAAGTAACGTGTGTTCCTGTTCTCTAGGATAACAGCTAGTTACCATCTTGCTCCTTCATACATCCCAGGTTGTATGAACAACTCTTCACTTGCTGTTATAGCTTGCTGTGCTTGAGCTCTTTCTGTAAGGAAAATTCATACGCAGGTTTTTGAAAAAGGAGACAATAAATATAGTCAGTAGCAAGAGTTTCCAGCTCACTGTCTTCCTACGAGAATACATCAGACAGGTGAATGATGCATTAATAGCAGGGTCTTGTAGGTCTGAAATACACCCTTCTATTCCCTGAGAATTTCCATTTGATTTTTTTTTTTCCTAAAAAGGTACTATTCAAATACTACAATAAAGCAAATGAAGGATCTGAGTTTCTAGTCTAATTTTTAAAGGTTTAAGTCAGGTGCAGTTGTATTGGAATGAGTGAGTTTATATCCATTAGAGATATGAAAGGAGAATAAAGACCTAAATGTTTATTGGAGAAGCTTACTATTCATAAGTTATTCAGATGATAAGTAACTATTCAGCCGTGTCCAGTTAGTGATATAAAAGCATCATTTACATTTTTAGATGGGAAAGATTCACCAAATGTAAGTGAGCCTACAGTACAGTAACTGCAGTTATTAGTGAAGTCACTGAATGCAGTTAATATTTTCATTCAAGAGCGTGTTTCTGTCTTATATTGTTTCCTTTCCTGGTTTTTGAAATCAGATGGGAGAAAAAATGTTACTGAACATTTCAAAGTCAAAGTACTCAAAAATTTTTAATTACTTGTGGCAGAAATTACAAAATATGTGATTGGTTAACAAGACCTTGATAAAAATTAAGACATACTAGGCAGTGATATCATACAATTTTTATGGAGAATTTAATCAGACCTTTAATTTCTGGGTCATAGTAGTTGAAGAATCTCATAGCACAACAGCTTGACCATTGTTTAGAATTTTCTCTCTGTGCTGGACAGCACTCTTGAAATACAGGTTTCAGCTAAGAGGAGAAAATGTACGTTAAGACAGTGGTGTACTGTGTAGCAGCTAACAGAAACAAATTACTTCAGGTAATTTGGTCAAGGCAGTTTGCATGAGCTTCCACTAGTAATGGCATACCATTACAACTGTTTAGTGTAATGACTGTTGCGAAGGGGTGTGTGAGGGACATCTTACTGCGTAGTAGTGGAGGTGGACTTCACTAGATCAGAGAATATATTTTTCAATGGGCAATTTCACTTCCCTTGGGCTCATGGAGAATTCACGTATGATTGTCAGAAGTTTCTAGATAGAGATATTCCATTATGCTACTGTATATAGGACTGCAAAAAATCCTGCCATTTGTCCCACAAGACTGCAATATTCACAAGTGATCATACCAAAAGAAAATGTGAACTGAAAGCTGTCTGGAAATAAAAAGAGAGAGAAAAAAAATATTTTCTTTCTCTATCAATCGTTGTTAAGAAAAACGAAATTCATACACTTTGCAAAATCAGATAGGCTCCATATTAAAAATAAAAAAGTGACTGCTGTTATTTACCATTTTAATCATAGGGTATTTTATTGGATAAATAAACTTTATTAGTTCCTCTGTTCTGATAAAGAGCGAGTAGTAATTTCTTTGTTTCTTTCTCTGTATTTGCCACAAAGGTTAAAAAATAGTTCTAACTGTTAGGTCTGCCACAAGAAAAAAAAGCAATTTATCACAAAAATAATTTAGTGACACCTTCCAGCAGTTTCTCCTCTAGAAAGCTGAAGGGGGTATTATTCTATTTGTGTGGACTCTTCCTCTCTTTCATATGCTCTATTGGTTTACATAATAGTTATAATGTAGAGAAAAATAGGGCCTGCAAAAGGCCTTCACACCCTTTTCTTTGTTCCATGAAGGCTTGTAATAATCAATGAGCAGAAGTCAGAACTAGTCAGAGAGATATTATTTACGCAGAAAGTGTGGGGAAAAAACTTCAAAAATTCCTGGTAATAATACTTGCAGGTGAATGAGACATTTAAAAGGCAGGCTATTTGGAAAATTTATATTAAAATTAGCTATAATTCTTATGCAGTTATAAGCAATGTCACGACTTACGACAGACATGATGAAGAAAGACCTTATTAAATGCAGAATTTTCTTCAAACCATGCCATTCCTACCTCTTTATTCCTAATTCATTATGGAATGGTAGTCAGAACTTCTGACAATAAGAATCTGATTTGCTGGGTGCCTGAGAACTGAAGATAAGTAATAAATTCCATTGAAGTGTTTAAATACAGGAACCAGAGCTCACAGTGCAGCAGTTACATTCACGTGGGAAGGCTTTGAATGCGGATGGAACTAATTAGACTTCATGGAAGACTATGTTATCATGGCACCGCTATTCCCAAGGCTATTCTAGTCTCTTGACCTGTCAGGCATTAGTACACCACAAACACCAAATTTCTAAATAGTTATAGATATGCTTCATTATCAAATAAGTCATTGTACAGAAACAGACCATTTTGAAGCAGACATATTAATGAAAATATAAATTAAATCTATATGTATATAAATGCATATGAATGAATTAATAAATAAAAATCAATATAGAAATGAAATAGAAACAGCAAATGAGAGCAATTGATATTGGGATTTCAAAGATGTACACCGTATAACCCCTCAATTAGGGCTAATTTGATGCTCTAGAGTGAATGTTGTCACCACACTTACAGTCTGAACTTCCCTGAAAGACAAATCATCAGTTTGGACCAATAGGTCCCAAGTAAGGATTTAGTGTATCTGGTGTGCAGATTAAGAGCTTCCAATTTAGTCTTCTTCAAAAGAAATCCGGTTCATGTGCATGAAGACCATGCTGGAAACTAAATCATGTGTGATGATCCAGGGCAATTAAGAAATTATATTCCAAACTGTGCTACTGCTCCAAGCTGAAACAGCCCATGCTAGAGGTGATTTCTGTATGGAAAGTGGAATGATAGGGTTCTGTCATATGTAGTAATGTTTGTTGATGACAAGGTTGGTCTGACTTCCCTTCTACCACATTTTAACTATCAATGGCAAAAGTTCTGTTAGACACATCTAGAAATTTGTAATTGCTCCATTATTGTCACTACTAGTACTACTACTACTACTACTACTATTATCATTAATTATTTTTCCATTTGCAGGAATGGCAGAAATGTGCCTTGGATTAAGTTAATGAATGCTTATGACAATACTCTTTTTTTGCAAGCAAGGATTTGTAAGTGAGACAGAACCATTCATAAGATGTCTGTTTGAAGTTTTACTTCTTGACTTGTGTTCCTAAGTCCCGTGCCTCTGAATGTTCTCTGTATTTAGAAATAATGGTAAGGGAAGAGGATAACAAACAGTAAATGGCTTTACTATCGTAGTTCCTTGTACTATATGACTCAGTAGTGCAGGAGGCGGACATTATTTCTTCTGTAAGACAGTAATTTGTGGAACTAAGAATGAGGAAAAAGAAAATTTATCCCTATTCCTGCTAAAACTAGCCTCGAGAATTGTACATGCAATTCTGTTTGTATTTATCATCTTTAAATAACATTGTGCTACAGTTCCAGGCAAACCTCGGCTTGTGATTAGCCACACACAGATGAACACGGCTCTAATTCAGTGGCACCCTCCTGTGGACACTTTTGGCCCGCTGCAGGGTTATCGCCTGAAGTTTGGTCGCAAAGACGTGGATACATTTACGACCATGGAGTTCTCAGAGAAGGAAGATCACTTCACAGCCACAGACATTCACAAAGGAGCTTCTTACGTCTTCAGGCTCTCAGCTAGAAATAAAGTGGGCTTTGGGGAGGAGATGGTTAAAGAGATTTCTGTTCCTGAAGAGGTACCCAGTGGATTTCCCCAAAATCTCCACTCGGAAAGCTCTACTTCTACATCAGTTCAATTAACTTGGCAGATGCCACTCTTGGCAGAGAGAAATGGCATTATCACCAAATATACCATCTTGTACAGAGATATCAATGTTGCTTACCAGCCAGTTGAACTCCCTGTTGTTCCTGCTGATACCACTATGACACTTTCTGGCTTAAAACCAGATACCACATATGATGTAAAAGTACGTGCCCACACAAGCAAAGGGCCTGGTCCATATAGTCCAAGTGTCCAGTTCAGGACACTACCCGTGGATCAAGGTAGGATTTGTCTGCTTATGGCGTTGCCCTTTAAAGGAGTATCGGTCTTTGGATATCAGTGTTTTTGAAGCTGTAAATAAAACTGACCGGCCCATTCATAAAAATAGGTTCATCAAAAACAAAAGGTAAAGTATGTAAATCTTAATATGTTTTGGATGCCTTAGAATACAGTTGTCCCTTGCCAAGCAAGTTCTGGCTAACATCATCACAATTTTTTCAGGTAAGGAAAATGTACGTGTTGGGTTGTCACTAGATAAGAGTGAGAATGAGTTAAAATGTGATGTTTAAATATGGGCAAACAGGTAGGAGAATTGAATCCTTGTTGGTTTTGACCTAAATGGAAAGCTAATACTCCCAGGTAGCAGTGGAAATATGACAAGATCTAAGCTCCAAGATGTTGTTTATATACATTGTTTCTTTCTTTCCAGCAGTGTTTGCAAAAAATTTTCATGTTAAAGCAGTAATGAAGACTTCTGTTTTGCTGTCCTGGGAAATTCCAGAAAATTACAATTCAGCCTTGCCTTTCAAAGTAAGTTACCTTCCATTTGTACAAGATAAAATACAGAAAACAGAGGATATCTTTCACCTGGTTAAGTGGCTTATTGAACATGTGGATTTTTTTGGTATTGCTGTATTTAAGAATTCAAACTAATCAGCAATACTGACTCAAGCTGTTAAATTCAGTCATTTTGCAAGATGAGTTTTCTACTTTTGTGGCAATATTTCCAAGTCAGGCTTGTACTGGTTGTTAGGCATGGTATGAACACCTTGCTAATTTGTATATTTTAGAGGAAACAGTGAAAGGAAAGAATAATTTTCTTCTTTTTTTTAGTAATTTCTGTAGTAACTGTAACTAAGTACCATTTTGGGTTTTGTCTCCTCATGTTTAAACCAACACATTTTTGCATTACAACTCTTTTACTCCACATTAGCCAGATAAAGAGACTCAGTGTAACCTGCAGTCTGGCTGGCATTTCTTCTGCATCATTCTTCAAGACTTGTGTAATCTCAGGCAGTGGTGAGCAAAGAGCAGTATTTATGAACTAAATGTTGCAAAAATCTTTCTGTATAAGGAGTGTGAATTAAAAAGTGAAGATACCTTTAACAATAAGTGTGCCTTGATATAAATGCTGTCAAATTCAGACAGAACTACTGAATTTGAATAAGTGAAATTGGATTTTAGGAGGGTTGCGCTGCTCTAAATTAATGTATTTTTTCCTCCCGAAAGAGAGAAGTTTAATTTCAGTTGTGAATTCAGTACTATCTTACCGCCTTAAATGCCCCAGTAACTTTCATTTTAAATTTATAGCTAAGATTCATTCCTGAATTCAGTGTGACTATCAGTTGCCTTCTCTTAGTAACCAAAACCACCTTCAATTTGTATGTTAACTTAGATCCTTTATGATGATGGAAAAATGGTGGTGGAGGTTGATGGACGTGCTACTCAAAAGCTGATCACTAACTTGAAGCCAGAGACATCGTATTCATTTGTGCTGACAAACAGAGGGAATAGTGCTGGGGGTCTTCAGCACAGAGTGACAGCAAAGACTGCACCAGACGTGCTTCGCACCAAGCCAGTCTTCATTGGAAAGACCAACTTAGATGGCATGATAACTGTGGAACTTCCAGAAGTCCCGTCAAATGAGAATATAAAGTGAGTAAATGAATGCATACTATTGTTTTTATCTCCAGAAATATGATTATTTTTACTGTTAATAAAATCTATAGCTGTAGTGGTGAACCAGGGCATTATTCTTCATAACGGTACAGAGAGTACAGCACTCTGCAGTAGTATTTGGACTAACAGAGGACTAATATTTGATGCTACTAAACAGGGAGCTGCTGTTGACTCTCAAGGGACAAGAGACCTTGCAGAGGGATCTAGATAGACTGGAGCACTGGGCAATCATCAATGGCATGAAATTTAACAAGAACAAAAGCCAGATTCTGTTGTTAAGGTACTTGAATGTATCCAGAGGAGGGCAACAAAGCTGGTGAAAGGGCTGGAAGGCATGTCCTATGAGGAGCAGCTAAGGACTTTGGGTTTGTTTAGTTTGGAGAAAAGGAGGCTAAGGGGCGACCTCATTGCTCTCTACAGCTTCCTGATAAGGGGAAGTGGAGACAGAGGTGCTGATATCTCTGGGATCTAGTGATAAGATGCATGGGAATGGTTCAAAGCTGTGCCAGGGGAGGTTTAGACTGGACATTAGGAAACATTTCTTTACTGCAAGGGTGGTCAAACACTGGACCAAGCTTCCTAGAGAGGTGGTTGATGTCACAAGCCTGCCAGTGTTTAAAAGGAATTTAGACAATGTCCTTAATAATTTGCTTTAACTTTTGATCATCCCTGAAGTGGTCAGGCAGTTGGACTAGATGATCGTTGTAAGTGCCTTCCAACTGGAACTATTCTATAAGTTTGTCACTTAGCCAAGAATGCAACACTGAGTAAAATTGAGATGGAAATCTATGGAGAAGGATTATCCTTCAGTTTGTAGTTGTTTCTCAGAGTACTTTTGTGTTTCATCACTAATTTCAAACAGCAAAGAGGGATTAAGGAAGCCAGTTGCGTTTTACAATGTAACCTCTCCAGAAGAATGGATAACCCATTCATGGGCAGCTGCCCTGCTGCAGCACCTTGAAGTACTCAGACTCAGCCATTTTGAATTACGTGGAGTTTTAAAGAGTTGTTACTGCACTTATATTTATTCAGATGAATTAATTATGAAGTTTTTTATTAAAAGAAATATCTTAGGTCTTCTCCACTGGTCCCAGAAAGACAACAGGAGATTTTGCTGAAAAATTTGGCAGAGAGTTTACTAGAGGTTACTTACATTTTGGGGGAAAATGTGCTGTGGAGATTTAAACAGCAGAAAGAGGACTAAAGGGCTGCCAGCACATGGTCAGCAGGGATTAGAAAGGTTAGACAATAAAGGTTTGCCAAGAGAACATGAAGCATGGTACAATCAATAAGTGTTATTGCTCTGCTTATAGTGATTCTTGTTGGTCTGTAAAGTTCCCATGTGTAATGTAAAGGAAATGGGGAGGAAAATGAGCAAGTCATTAAATATTGTTGGGGATTCAACTTGTGCTCTCCCTGGTGGATTTTTACTGATGGCTTTGTAGAAAGCTGCTCCCCTTTTTCATTACTGACTGAAGATTTTGAGGCAGGTGAGGTCAAGAAAGAAATGACTTTGAGACATTAAAAGGATGAAAAACTGAAAAATATAGCCATTATCATTAGATTGAGTAAGACGTGGTCAGTAACAAATGCAGCTAAGGAAGACTGAAGATGGAATGAGTCAAAAAAGATTTATGAGACAGAGCATTCACAGAGAGAAAAAAAGTGCGGAGTAGCTGGTCAAACAATAGCAGAAGATAGCAGTGGAAAAAGAGCCAATGCCCTTCCTTTTATATAGTGTAAAAAAATTTGAGGCTAAGCGACATCAGGAAAGGTACATTAAACCTATGGGGTCCGCCTGCCAATTTTGCACCTCCTCCTTCTGTATCTCCTAAGAAGATGTGATCTGGCTTTAGATAGAAAAACAAAACGACAAAAAGAATTGACTTGACCCTTGGAAGCCGGTATAGCAAAGCAACTACATACTGAACAGAAAAAGCTTACCTGATGCTTGATAAAGTAAGATTATTGCAGCTATAGTCTTTGTATAGGAAGAACAATTTTGTGTAATAGTTATGTTGACATTTTTAGAGTTGTTCTTCCTCTATGGGTACATTATATACTCATGATTGTCTCTATCTTTCTATGAAATACTATACGATGAGAATCTTTCAGTCATACTAATTACACAGAAAATGAAACAGTTAATGGTTTGCTCTAATGAATTACAGGTAAATACTAATGGGATTGAGGGTAATGTTATAAGAACCTTTGTAATTTATTAAAGATGGTAGAAGTAATTCTCATTATTTCAACGTGTGACGGCAATACAGCATACGATTTGGAACAGAGCACGCCTTTTGCTAGGTAAAAGGGATCTCTTTGCTGGCATAATCTGAAGTGAGCAATTTCTTCATTTTCCTATAGTGTTTTGGGCTAATCCAAAGCAGTTTTTATGTGTAAAGGACAGTTCATGTTTCTCTGAATCTCTTCCATCTTTGCCAAGTCTTAGGTAAAAACAGAATTTTATGGAAGACTTTGGCCTTTGTAATACTCAGTAGTTCATGCAATATCCAAGCAAACCATCCATTTCTCACCCTTCCTCCCCCCCCCCCAAAAAAAAAAAAAAACAAAACCACAAAACAACTCAAAACAAACAAGCAAATAATATAGCAAATAATAAAACATTTTTTGCAAGAGATGCTGTGTTTTCTGGAGTTAGCTAGGAATAAAAGAACTTTGTTGTCCTTTACAATTTGCAGCACTGTATATTTATGTGAACAGTTTCATTTTTCTGCTTGCTGTTGATGTATTTGTGCTTTCAGCTTTAAAATACTCTCTATGTGCTGAAAGACTTAGTGGATGATCAAAGTTATGAGTGGGAGGCATGCATGAAGAAAGTGTGAAAGAGTGTGAAAGTAACATTTGCATGCTGGATGTTCCTTGATTCAAAAAAAAAAAAAAAAAAGTATGAACACTCTGTTAGCTTAAAAAGAAGAAGCAAAAAAAAAAAGGATAAGTAAGAGACTGCTGTGCAGTACATCCAGAAGATGTATCTTCAATGTCTGAAAGACTTATAAGGGCCAATTCTCAATTGCTTTTTGTCTTGATTCTTAGGCATCTGTTAAAGGAAAGGTATGTAGATTGTAGTTATTGTACACATGGATAAACCAGCATTTGCTTGGACTTGTTATTTATGTAACCAAAGAATTTTAAAAATACATAGGCAGGTTTAAAATCTGAGTTCAACCAGCCTTACTAGTTGTGAATAAGAACATCAGTGTAAAAGGTGATTTATCATATTGTTACTATAAGAATTCATGCTGCAGATTTTTTTTTTAATACTGTAGTAGAGCAAGTGAGCAGCAGTTAAAAATCTGTGGCCAACACTTGTTTCCAGCACCTCCTGTTGGAGTGCAGCATTTCCACAGAGAAATTTTTCAGATTTCTTAACACAACAGTTATATGCATTTACTACAGTAGTTAAAAATCAAAAAGCTTTGTTACATTTCTTTTATGGAAAGGAGTTTTAATTAAGAAGAGACCATTAAAATGGACAAATGGTGTGCTCTGGTATGGAAGAAAGATAGTTTACAGGGTCAGTTTAGACTGAGATAGTTTTGCAGCAATTGTAAGGCAAGTTCTTTTCTGCAGACTCTCTTTTCATTAATCACTTTAGGTTTTTCAGCTGCATTGCGTGAGTAAAATGAATAGTCAGTGCTGCAAAAGGTTGAATACGCTGTAAAAAATGGCAGACTGGAAGAGAAGATGGTCCATGAGACACCGAAATTATCTTCCATAATGCAGAGGCAGAGACACCTTCTTAATAAGCTCTGTTGTTACTAGAAACAAAGGAGAGCAGCTTCTTTCCCTCTCCTCTGAGATGGAGAGTACTTGACTTTTTGACAAGTGTGTTTATCAAGAAGATATATATTATAACATCCTGGATGTCCTGCTGTTGTGATTCTTCTGCTTCTTTCACACTAATGTGAAATTATGGATCTGCCTCACATGTATCCAGGCTTTGAGAAGGGAACAAGGGAAGTGCCATATCTGTATTATACTAGAAAGTATAATTTACTAGTCTCCATGGGGGGGGTGGAAAAAGATATTTTCAGGAAAATGTTTCTGAGGAAAACTGATATATGTAATTTGCAAATCCTAGCTGTAAAGAAAGCATACATCAAGCTCTCTTGTCTGTGACTGTGAACAGAATACTTAAGTAGATAAAGCTGATGGTGATTGATACTCAAAAGTAAAGAGTGTGTGGGTTGAGTGTATGCTCCGTCTTCTTTATTTTCTGTTTATAATAGTATTGGCATCAGCAAACACATTATGTTAACCTACTATTATGATTGTACATGAAAATGGGGGAAGATGGGGTGATAATTGAGATTCAAATATATGGTAATATGTTTCAATTTAGGGGTTTGGGTTTCTTTCCCAGTGTGGTGGTGGCAGGTCACAAATATCTCATGGCTCTTGTGTTTCAACTGAAATAATAAACTGCAGTCAAATATGTAGGCATTTTAGAACATTGTAATTAAAGTTTCTTATACATATTTATATGTTTACATGAAAAGGCAGGTAATTAGTGCCATTTGTTCGTCAAATGTTTTACACTGGATGTGGTTTCAAGAGTGTGAATCTTTACAACTATGTTTGGAAGGCTGCAGTGGCATAATAATGTGCAAAAGTTTGCTCTCAACATGCCGCTCTTCTCTAAAGTTCCTCTGAACAGACACCTGCTCCATCAATTTATCCATTCCTTTTCCTTCAAATTCACTTCTGTCCAACTGTTTCCTTTACAGAGGTTATTACATAGTTATTGTGCCTTTGAAGAGGTCTCGTGGAAAGTTTATCAAACCATGGGAGAGTCCAGATGAAATGGAACTAGATGAGGTACTGTATGTTTTTGTTGTCATCTTCTCCTTTATTAAAGAAAAAATCTTATTAGTGGTATGTGATTAACTCACCAGTTTTAGAAGCTTTGGTTGTCAGGATATTTTATATTTATACTTGAATTAGCCTGTGGGGACTGAAACAAAAGTTCAAATTACTTAAATTAGAAGACAATAAAGACATTAAGTTGCAATAAAGCACACAAAGTGTCTGATCTTTGTTGGCATTAATAATTTATTCTTTTCCTATTGTAAAGCATAATGCAGAAGTGCAGGAGGTGAAATGAGTTGTCAGCAAAAGCTTAATCACCAATGATATGAACTCTAATAAAGGTCTGGTTCATTAGTGGGGTATTTACTAAGCCTGTAACAAATGCTAAATTGCAATTTGCACTGCAGTTTAACATTTGACCTTCTTGTGGTATTTTTACCTAATTCTCACTTCTGGTTAGAAAATTTGTAGTAGTAGTAGTAGAAATCAAATCATTACGTTATTGATATAATAATAATTCTAGGAAGCATAGTGTCAGCATTCAGTCCTGTCTTCTATTTTACTGAAGGGCAATACAGCTCATGAAAACTTGTCTTTCTTCTTCCAATATGTAAATTTGGAATAATTCTAATATTTATCATTGTAAAGCTCTTTTGAGAGCCCCTTATGAAAGCCCTGTACAAAAGACAGGTAGTGGTGGTATTATTGTTATTGTTGTATCTGCTAGGATTTTAGATCTCATTCAAATGCTATCGTAATTTGTACATGTAATATCTCTGCAATTCAAAGACCAGAGATCAAAGTCAGTTTCTTTACTTCTGATTTAGTGATCTTTTTACTGGATCCTGTCTATTTTTCCATTTTCTTTTGTTGGATTCAAGACTTTTGTGTTACAGAGATGCTTCACCATATGCTTCCCCATGATACATTCACTGGGAACTAATGATCATCTGCAAGTAATCAAAAGGCTTTTTTTCCCTCCTCCCATTGACAATATAGATATCCATTTCAATGTAGCCACCAAAATGTAAGGAAAACAAAGATCTTCACCAAACGAAGACAGCTATAGAAAGCTTTCAAAATATAAGCAAAGGTCTTTAGTCTGTTTTCTGATCAGAAAAGGCAAAGAATATGTACAGCAACAGAAGAATCCTTAATCAGAAGATTAAAAACAATGGTTCAAAGGAAGGCATGGTTTTCATTACTGCAGACTGACTGTTTGAAGCCTGTTTCCTCTTGACCAGTTTCATTTATGTGATCATCTCATTTGATTCAATTGCAGCAATGACTTGTTTTGATCTATTAACTTCTTCCCTTTAAAAAAACTTGGATTGTAAATGCCTCGTGATGATAGTCCTAGGTGACAAAATACAGCTAAACCATAAAACTCTGACAGCAAGGTCCATACAATAATGGAAAACTGATTCAATATTACCACCCACTTTTAACATCCAAAGACTGTACTCACATTCAGCAGCATTAACAGATTAAAGGATAGGTGCCAGATGACATTGAACTTTTTGGCAATTAAATTCTACGGGTCCTGCTGATTCCCGTAACAAAGGGTCATTTTAATCATCCTGCAAGTTGCGGTGCATTAATCTGTATAACAGATTGATAAAGAGCATTTATTAATTCAGAAATATTTGGGTCAGGATGGGTTGTTTCCCACTTCTACGGATATAATTGAGACCACATTGTAGAATTAATGGTGGAAGAAATAAGATATGCATTGACTGGAAAATGAAAATTATTTCTGATGAAGAACTAAAACCCTTGATACATCTTTTACAATTGCTACCAATACATATAGTAAGTACTGAGTAGGGGAAAAAATCAAAAGCAGGCAGCAACTGTGTTTCGTGCTAACTCATCCAGTTTCTATGAATTAAAAGACACTTACTTCCAGCTTTAGAAAATATATGCATGTTTTTATTAGGTGTACTATGTCTGACAAACATCACACACAATAAATAAATTTGGAAAAAAAAAAAACACAAAAACTAAACACGCTACTCTCTGACCAAATAGTTCCTGATGTTCAAGTGACAATATTGTGCATATCTTTTTTCAGTACAATATCAGACAACTGCCTAGTATCAGAAAGGGCTGGGCAATAGATTTTCCAAAGAAATATGTTCCAAATATTTTGCTTAGATTGTTGGAAGGATATTTGCTGAAAACACTACTCTGGAGCTTTAACTCCAGTACATAACTGACCAGTCCAAAAAATCACTCCAGTCTTATTGTAGTTACGCAATCTTCCTGGATCCTTGAATCTCAGTTCTGAATGAAACTGAGAGAGATGCAAAATCTTAAAAGAGCAGACAATGTACTAGATATTGCATAACTGAAAATAATAGTTATTAGAGATACAATCCTTTTTTATTAAGTCAAAATTTAATTTTATTTTTAATATCATGTGATCTAGTGATTTTACTTAGATACTTTATGCAAGTAAATGAAATAGAAACAAAATATTATGATTTGCGGTAAGTATTACCTAGTAGGATTACTTTAGATTTGTAAACAATAAAACCTAAATAAATGCCTGTATGTTAAGTGTTAAATCAATTCAGTAATTTTATTGCACTCCTGGTATGAAGTACAACAGAAGATATATGTGCAAGTAATGAAATTTGGCAACAACCCCATTTATATATGAGACATAAATGAGGCCAGAGGTTCACCTGAGGTCTATTCAGTCATGTGTAATCAATGTCATCGACAAAATTTTTATCAACACACAAACACCCTTAAGTTTAGCTGGCCTTAGGTGATGAATAACCACCTTTGAAAAAGTTGAACACATTTGGTTTGACTCACGCTAATTAACTTTTAGTATTCATAGCCAAAACTCAGTTTCTGATCACTTCACCCACTGTAACAAAGTACTTCAGCATTGCTGTCTGTTAAATATATGCATTTTATGTTACTAATCTAAATGCAAGAAATAATTAAGATCAAACATTTTTCTTCCTCTTTCAATCTCAGTCTCATTTTGATTCCAGTACTCTTGCAGTATTTTGACATTTTATCATGCGTTATTTAAAATCTAAATTGTAAATATGTTGTAATCCGGAAGCTTATGGTGAAGAATTACTTGACGTAGCCACACAAATAGCTATAAATTCCAATGGAAACAGTACCCGTAAATGGAAATATCAGTTATCGTCAGGAATGGCTGAAGCCATGTACCTCTCCTTGTACTGCAATACCTGACTTTCTACCTTTGTGTTTCGGTGGACTTCAGGATAGTCAGTGCTGAGTCCTCTGCATAGCTATTCTTATCTTTTTAAAAGATGGCTTCATATAGAGACAAACTTTTCACAGAGTGCTTCCCTCATCAGATCTTCTAAGGGCTGACGCAACCTGGAACAAACTTTAATTAGTCTCTGCCTCATGTTCTGCCCTCAATAACTCTACCCGAGGCATAGGAAGCTACCAACAGATGTGGGAGTCACCTTCGATAAAGCAACTAAATAGAATCTTTATATTACAGTTCTCTACTGCCCTCATTTTTATACCATTCAAATTTACTCTAGCAGCTCATTAAACTGTTTAGGAAGAATGAAAGACAAAGATGGACTGCTGATTTTAATAGAGTCCTTGAGTAAAGAATAGTGATTTCTAGTCACAGATTAGGGCCAGTTCTTTTTTGCTCAGAGGATCCATTGCAGTGCACCAGCTTTTGTGTCGGAGCAAGGAAATTGATAGAGTTAAATGAATGTACTCAGCCTTAGAGCTGGAAAGCAGTTGATTGCGTAGATCTTCAAAGGCGTAACATCCAAATGCCGTCAATGCTAAGGAAGGTTGGATCCAAGTGGTACAGGTTGCATCCATGTCTATCTGTAGCCTGTGTTTGAAATATGTACTTCCGTGAGAAGGGGTGTTAAAGTAATCAGTATTAAAAGCTTCTGTCTCAGTAGCAGAGTGAATAGTAGATTGTTTTACACACATCAGAATTGTTCATTGCGTAATTGCAAAATGCAAGGTCCCATGTGGGAAAGGCAAAAAGATGTACTAGCTAAGATAAGGCCTAATACTGAAGAAGAGGCTGAAGCAAGAAAGAGTTTCCCTGACTAAACACATTCTTTAAAATGAAAATATATAGTGAAGATTAGATTTTAATCTCTTTTTTTTATTGAACTCTATCTAGCTCTGGAGATTTCTCTCCCCCTGCTAACAAAGAAGTTTGTGCTAATCTGTTGTTCTAGCACTGTTTGTGTGCTGAAAAGTCTAAAACAAGTGTGTGACCTTGGAAAAATTTATGATTGCAGTCTGCGTCTACAGGACATTGAATAAGTTTCATAAGTGAAAAATGAGGGGAACCATAAAGAGACCTTAGAAGTCATCACTTATCACCCAGGATAAGTTCAGGCTCCTTGTACTCAAATCAGATTAATATTTGTTGAATGCCAGTATATCTAAAATGATAAAAAATATTGAATAAACATTTGTCCCTTTTAATAAGTAATTCATCAATGGATTATACTGGCTGAGCTTAAGTTCATTTAATAGTTAGTATATGTTTTACAAGTTTGAGCCTAGCATCTAATCCTGTCACGAATGTGCTGGTGTAAATTTTAGCCTTGTTCATCAGAAAAAATATGTTACGAAACAAGGAAAAGTTACATTTTGACAGTTAGATCAGGCAGTTAAGTTCTGAAGTGTGAATTGTGTATGATAGGGTGGTAGAAAATATTTTGTAGTGCATCAGTAGAAAAGTTGTTTTAGGATTATTGGTTCCTGTTACTGATTCCTATCACCAGTCTATTGTGTAGTGTTTTACAAACCATGAAGAACACAACTTTTGCTGCTTTTGAACAAGTGAAATGGCAGTCAATTTCAGGTTTGGGATGAAAGACAAATCACACCTATAAACTTTTCTGCACTTCATTTACTGTATATGAAGTACATTGGAAAGTACACTTTTCCCTGAGATGGTCAGGACTTTAATATGGCCAGAGTGCTTGGCAGTCCTCATGTTAGAGAGGGAAAAAAAAAAAAAAAGCACCATCTATAGCCACTTATTGTATTTCGGAGTTACCAGAAAAGGTTAAAAATAGTTCATATAAATTTATTTTCAAAAATTGGGATTTTTTTTTTTCAATTTTGTAATTTTTATTCCTGGTTTTTAAATAATTACATCATATGACTTACTAATTTTTGTTGTATCAAACAGGAGATAAGAAAGTACCTTGCATATTCATCGAGAAAATATTATTATGCATTAGGGAAGTGATTGTCCCCTTGAACCCATCACTGGTGAGGCTGCATCTCAAATACTGTGTTCAGTTCAGTTTTGGGCTCACTCCAAGAAAGACATGGTGCTGGAGCACATCCAAAGAAGAGCTATGAAGCTAGTGAGGGGTCTGGAGTACATGTCTTATGAGGAGCAGCTGAGGGAACTGGGGTTGTTTAGCCTGGAGAAAATGGAGGCTGAGGGGAGACCTTATCGCTCTCTACAACTACCTGAAAGGAGGGTGTAGCGAGGTGGGGGTCAGTCTCTTCTCCCAAGTAACAAGCAATAGGACAAGAGGAAACAGCATCAAGTTGTGCCAGGGGACCTTTAGATTGGATATTAGGAAAAATATCTTCACTGAAAGTGTTGTCAAGGATAGGAACAGGCTGCCCAGGGAAGTGGTTGAGTCACCATCCCTGGAGGTATTTAAAAGACATATAGACATGGTGCTTAGGGACATGATTTAGTGGTGGACTTGGCAGTGTAACAGTTGGACTTGATGATCTTAAGGGTCTTTTCCAACATAATTGATTCTATTATATGACTGTCTTCATACCTATATATGCACACAAGTACATACGATGTGTAATATGATGTGTGTATATGAATGTCCTCAGAGAAGATATACTGCTTTTTTAGCTTCCTCACCACCCCCTGAGACAGCAATATCAGACACTGAAAATTGATCTAATTGTTTTACGTTTGTAGTCTGGACAGTGCAATTGCTATGTAGTATCTTAGCAAGGTTGACAAGAAATTGGAAGATTTTGCAAGAACTAATTTAGTGATACTCATATGCCCTGTGAAATGTGGATAAATTGTATTTTTCTGGTTCCTGGTCATGCATTAAATTTTCTCCTTGCATTGTCAATAAGTTACATGAAAATTGTTTACAGTTATCTTTCTATTCTTTCTTTCTTTCTCTCTCTTTTTGCCCTCCCTTCATTCTAAAGCTGCTTAAGGAGATAGCTAGGAAACGCAGAAGCATTCGTCTTGGGAGGGAAGTTGAATTAAAGCCATATATTGCAGCTCACTTTGAAGTTCTTCCTACGGAGTTCACGTTGGGGGACAAGAAGCACTATGGTGGCTTTGAGAATAAGCAACTGCAGAGTGGTCAAGAATACGTCTTCTTTGTGTTGGCTGTAATGGAGCATTCAGAATCTGTAAGTTAGTTATATTTTTCAATCCCAATATTACCTTTCCACAATCATGAAAACATTTTTTAATGATTATTCCACTTCTCAAAAGCTATTTTTTTACAATATATGTCAGAGCATCTTTAAAGTGATTGCTTTCTTGCTTAGTTCCAATTAATTCCTTGAACTTTTCTATTTTGCTTGCATTTTTATGTGTTACTTCTGTGTATAACTGAAACCTAAGGATCACCTTTTATTAGCTCTGTTGTGATCCTTTGCAAATTACATGCTTTGCTATTTGACAACTTCACAGCAGTGTCTTTCTCAATGTTTTTTAAAAGAGTTTCTCTCTTGCCTTAATACTACCATTGAATAGTGACATTGGATATGCAGGATTTTTTGAAAGATCCATTGAACCAGAGATATGCACAGTTAGCTTCTTTAGTTACAGTCATTCCCTAACAACTTTATCAGTGAATTGTTCGAAAGTTAGAAAATAATTCAATAATAAGGAATATTCTTAATGTGGGCTAAATAATGAGCTGTCATTCCTCTTTATGTAATTCATCTTGTAGTTATGTCCCCTTATGCTTGAGTTAATCTACTGCATGACTATAGTAAAAAAAAAAAAAAAAAAAAAGACAGAAATAGGACTGTTGAAAGAAGTTGCAACACACATTAACATTTTAACATACTGTGTGTAATATGATATCGTTCTAATTGGTAGCTGAACCTGACAGATACATTTGCTGGCTCAACCGCTTGAAACTACTACACCAATAATCTGAATTGTAGTCAAATGCTTCCAGTGTGTAACCTTACAATTGCTTTCTTGACGTGAACAGAATTTGCCTGCTTAAACAAAATGAGGAAGTAGTTTCCATTTGAATACTTTTGGATACATAGCTTCATTTGAAAATAAAATAAATGCCTACTGGAAGTTCTAACATAAATCAAAAGTTCCCCTTTCGCTTTTTGACAGTGGCTCTGTGTAGACTGAGAATTCTGAAGGTAGCGCATCAGAAACATTCAAACTGGAGAAAGTAGATAGCTTTTACCTATAAAATTAGATAGCCAAAAATCTGTGTGACGGAAATTACTTGTACTAAAATTGATCTTTTCAATACGAAGTACCATTTCTTATTTATTTTTCTACATTACTTAAGGCATTGGTCATTTCATGTAACCCTAAGGTTATTACTTTGTTAGAGAGGAATCAGGATGAAAAAGCAGGAATAAAGAGGGTTGTAAATTTACAGCTGAAAAGACTGGTATGGTAAAATATATCCAGAGGCCTACTGTTGAAGATTTCAAAAGGCATTGCTAAACTTACAATGTGGACAATATCTGGTTTAGCATGCCATCTGATACATCTATGTGATTAAGTAGCTTGAGGTAGCCACAGAAACTGAAGAGTTTGTAAGGGTGAGTGAGTTTCAACTCCCAATACTCCAGTGTATCTGCTCTCAATATAGCTAGTTTTCTTCTAGGACTATAGATCCTACTGGTGTATGAGTTGTAACTTGCAATGGATGCTTTTTTCCAATATTCAAAATACTTTTGACATAAGGTTTCTTCTTCAGAGAATACAAAATTTCTCTGTTGAATGGCATAATAGAGAACTTGCTTTACAAGAGGGCATGGGGAGGTCTGAATTTGTTTAACTTCATAAAATGGAAGCTGAGAGAGTTTATGATTACAGTTCATAAATACGTTAAGCATTTTATGAAGAGGAAGGACAAAAACAATAGATAAATTTGGCAAAATAATGAGTTTAAATTAGTCATTAATACAGGTAGGTTGAAAACTAAAAGCAAAATTCTATTTATTAGAGAACAGGTAGTAAGTACTCATACCATTATCCATCACTTTCCCTCTGTGTCCCTTTCCAGGCATTTTTTCTGCTGGCTGCAAAGAAAGAGACTAAATACAAAGAGTTTCTTAAAGTAGCAATGTGCTTTTTTCTATAATTTGCAAATACTGAAGCTGGGAATTACAGATCAGTCTGCTCAGGTGTTTCAGGAATGGAACACAGAGAATCCCCAATTTCTAAACAGCAATCACAGACTTTATAAGATGTTTGGTGCCAGGTTTAGTGAAGGAACATAACTGGACATAATTGGCATGGGTAGTAGCTCAGTACCAGCTACTATAAGTGCCTCAGCTTTGCTGGTCCTAATCCTATCTCTAGCCTTAAAGCTAGACACTGTACTGTAGCCCAGAGCCCAAAACAAGGCCAAATGAAGGGTAAAAAAAAACATGATAACACTTGTCCTGGCTTTGGGCATCTTTCAGAATATAGTGCAATCATGGTAAATGGAAACTAATATCTTTTCCTGGTTATCTTAATCTATCATAGTTGACATTCCTGATCTACTGCTGAATCAAGTTTTTAAGTCATTTGCAAGAGCTGTGGTTCAAATCCTAGTTTAGTGCTGGTGCAGATACTCCAGCAAAGACAAGAAATAAGTACAAACCATTCTTCACTTCTGACTTTACTGTAGACCAGAATATAAAAAAAAAAGTTATTATTTTCTCATCACAGATCTTATCCTAGGCCAGCTGACTTTACACCATCCAGTAAGGCAAAGATTTTCAACGGTCTCTGTTGGGTCATAATTCTAGTTCCATCCCTAAGAAAAACTTTGAGTATTTAGCTTCCCTTCATATTCTACAGTGGCTTCCCCTGTTTTTCAGACTTAAATTTAAATTGTCTCTATCATCTATAAAAACACTGTTTGTCACACAGTATTTGACTGATTAAAATGCACCCTACTTTTGCAACAGAGGCCTTTTCTAGGAACCTCCTACATTCAGTCCCCTTTATTCTTACCTATAGTGCTCTCATTCTTTCCAAAGCATCCTTTCGTATCTTGCAGGAAGAAATAGTGTTAAGCCAATATGAACAAAAAAAAAAAAAAAACAAAAAAAAAAACCAAAAAACAAACCCCAAAATGAGTAACCAATGGGTTTTATTCCCCGGTTTCCTAATACTACATTTTCTCATTCTCTGCTTAAGTTGCAAAATGTTCTGTGAAGGATTGTTTTACCTCATATGTCCACAGGTCACTGCTAATATGTGGAGCACAAAATAAAGATAGTGATAACAACATACTGTTCAGTTTGCAAGTTTATATACTGCCTGACTTAAAGAAAAATTTTTGCATTGCTGCGTTCATGGCTTCATTATCTTGTATAGATTCATTTTAGATCTAGGATAGTTAGTATTTTAAATGCACTCCTTTATCATTAAGTAAGACTTACTTTATTTGTATAGACCATGTATGCAACCAGCCCATATTCTGATCCTGTTGTGTCGATGGATCTTGATCCCCAACCAATTACAGATGAGGAAGAAGGCTTGATCTGGGTTGTCGGACCAGTTCTTGCAGTGGTGTTTATCATCTGTATTGTTATTGCTATACTTCTTTATAAAAGGTAAGTTTACCTTGTAGTTTTTCTACCAGGTGTGTAACTTTCTGAACAGGCTGCCCAGAGAGGTTGTGGACTCTCCCACTCTGGAGACATTCAGAACCCGCCTGGACGTCGTCCTGTGCAACCTGCTGTAGGTGACCCTGCTCTGGCAGGGGGGTTGGACTAGATGATCTCCAGAGGTCCCTTCCAGCCCTGACCATTCTGTGATTCTGTGATATATTGGCCATTTTATAATAGTGTTCCATATTATATTTTTTTTTTTACTACAGTAGTAACTGTCATTGCTTTGGGATATTTCTGTATTTATTAACAATTTCCAGAATACTGCAGAAATTTTAGTAGATTGACTGAAAGTTTCCAATAATTACAGGTATGTGGGTACATTTTTCTCTTGATGACACTCTATTAACATTTCTGCATTTAAATGTTTTTTCCACTTTGCATACGTTTATGAAGAAAATATGTGCTTGCATATAAATATGTATGAAATTCGCACATTTGACTTTTTTAAACTTATTTTTAGATGTGTAATAGTAATACATTAGGGCTTACATTCAGCTTGATGTTAAATGTGATTTTCATCTCCACTCAAGTAATTTGAGTTTTTACTTTTGACAGTTGGCCTCAATTTGGCAGTGTCTATATGAATTTGAAGCTCTGAACTGAGAGATTAAAGAAACATCAGTAGCTGTTTTCTACTAATCTTGCAATGAGATCAGACTTCAGTTATTCTTCTTTCACTGTCTATGACACAGGTGTAGGTTTGCTATTTCACAAAGGACTTTCCTCAGCCTTACAACATACAAGATGAAAACTGTGTATGATGCCTTAATTTATACATAGCAGCCTTTTACAGTGTAAACGAGTTCACAGGGGTCAAGTTACTGAATCAAAACCAAAGAATCAAACACACAAGGCTTCTTTTAGAATTTTTGAAATATATTGATAAAGTATAATTGGAAAATACAATAAAGATGCTGGGGCCTTCTCGGGGGTAGGGCACACTAGGGATAATTGCATTAAATGGAGTATGTCTTCTAAAACTAATGGCTATGATGCTATCACCTGCATATAAATATCTAAAATCTGCTTGGAAAGAGAATTCTCTGCTCAGAAATAAAAAGACAGTCTAAGGGTAAACCTTAGCTTTGGATTCCAAATAGAGGAACAGTCTAAGGGTAAACCTTAGCTTTGGATTCCAAATAGATATATACATTTATGGAATGTATATAGGTCTGTAATCATGCAGCAGCATAATACATGGTCTATTGCTTGCAGATATTATGTCTCCTGAAGATTTCTATTTGTGCCTACTGTCTCAGCCAATCTAATTGATTAGCAACCAGTGAACCTCTGTTTGTGCCTGTCTGTCACTTCAAAACCTGGTCATTAGAGACTTGCTAAAAGTGAAATACTCCTTTCTTCTGATTGTTTTGGAGTATTAAGAGTAAAATTTCTCCTACACTACAAAACAAATACAACCAATGGCACATAAAGCAAATGTGTAACTGCTTCTGGAAATATTGATTACATTTGTGGAACCATAATAACAATCTTCAGTTGTATTACCAAAAAAATTACAGGCATATTCCACAGATGAGCAGGTAAAATCTGTTCAACAGTAGTGTGAAAAGATTGTCATTCACTGAAAATGGGGGACACATTTTCCATCTGTTATTTACTACTGGTACTAAAACTGTTTGGGCAAATGTCCATATGTATTTATTTATTTTTCTATTTTCAGCTATAAGCTGTAAATTGATAAACTGTACTGATCTCAAAAATTACTTCTGAGGAATTATGACTGCAGTTTGACCAGTCTATGGTCTTCTGTGAACTTTTCATTTCTTTAAAAAAAAGTAATATATAATTGCATATTTATTTCTTAGAGTATGCAACCTTGATGCAAGCTAACTTCTAGAGTTTGATAGCTTTAATGTCTGTAGAACAGCAATAACTAGACAAGACAGTATGAATATTTAGCATAGTGCTTTGGGAAAACAGTGACATTTAATTTCTGAGTTGACTCTGTTAAAGGGAATTACTGTGGCTACAGTAGTTGGACATGGTAAAAACATGCAATAAAAATTAGGAAAATAGGAAAACAAGATAGTTTCAGGAATACAGGGAATTTTATAGGTATATTTCTAGAATATATTGGGGCATAAATGCAAAAGATGGGATAAGGAGAGAAGAAAACAAAGAATAGAGAATGTCTGCCTAATACATGAAAACACATGTGAAATATATTAAAAAGAGGAAGATGATGTTAAAGGATGTGCAGTGGGAAGAAGACAACTCAGAAATGACCATGTCTTTTGAAGTGTAAAGTGTAGTAACTCAAATAATGGTCAACTATGCTTAATTCTGTTTCTCCATAGAAGCCTTTATGAACAGACTTGGACTCCTAATCTCATGATTTACAATACTACTTCTACATTTTAATTCCAATCATAGAGAAAGGATCACTGTGGTTTCTAAAAGAATAATTTTAAGGGGAGAAGTCTTGTCCTCCTTTAAAACAGATGCTATCACAGATAATGTGGATAAGTTGTGTGGGTTAGTGTGAAGCATATTTAATTGTCAAAAAGACTAGGAGTGCATGTTTGACCCCTTTGTTATTTGTTGGTCAGTTTGTATAAAGGTTATAGCCTCTGCATTTACTCTTCTTAAAATCTGAAAGCAAACATACTGCATAGAAAGATTTTTGGATCATATATTAGAATATACCCAAAAGGTCATTGGAGCTTAGTACTTAGTAGTAATAGATAGTGAAAATACTAAAGAGTACCTTTTGTTGTCATCAGATGTAGCTGCAATATAATACCCAAACCAAAGGGTCACACCTCTGGAGATTGCCCCATCCCAGTCTTGCTTAGAGCATGGCCAGCTACAGCAGGTTGCTCAGAGGTGTGTCCAGGCAAGTTTCAGTATATCCAACTCCACAGGCTCTCTGGGCAACATGTCTTCAACTATCCTCACAGTAAAAATTGTTTTTTCCTGAGTTACGGTTGAATTTCCTGTCTTTCTGGAGTTGACGTCTTGGCAAACAGAACTGACTTGGCCAGTGACCAGTTTAGTGTTCTCTGTCATTGCAGCAGTGATGCCACCCTGCAGTCATGGTGAAGGGAGACAATTATCTTGGAGCAGATCTTTAATCTGTTGGACTTAAATGTAAACAATCAAATTTAGGCATCCAAGTAAATTAGCTAAACATCATTTTCCTTTTGGTTATATTCTTGCCCTCAAAATATTTTTTTTGCTGGTTCAAACATGGAATAAAGTATACATCATAGTAAGGTTTATATACAAAATTTCAAACAAAGGTAAACACTTACCTAGATATAGAGGTAGTGCAGGCTAAGTCTCCTCTACAGGCAATGCTTAACCATTATGAGGGCTGTTTGAGTCACAGTTTATATCTCAAGGTGGTTTTGATAAAAGCATTACCTTGCTGCAAACTACAGCTTAGGCAAACCTGCAGTAAATCCTTTTGACTTGCTTGTGAATGTGTGATACATGTTCAATTACACAGTATTTAGAAGGTTTGGAACCCAGTTAGTGAATGTTAAAGAGCTCTAAAAATTGTTCACTATGTCTCAGAAACTGACAAACTAGAAAGAGAGTGCATGACCCCATGAAGCATCCTTTCATGTCCCCCACTACCCCCTCACCCATATGAATTTAAGCGGCTATTCCTCCTGGTTTTTAAGAAATCGCATCTTCTATAACTTCTCTAATTTCAGCCTTTTGCTGATGAAGAGCAAAATGTTCCTCATTCTAGATCTTTCTAGAGTTGGGTTTGTTTGTAGAGTGGGTTTCCATTTGGAAAGAAAATAAGCGAAAGCTATCTTGACAGACTTTGTGTTGTTTACTCTTATAAAGTGCAGCCTTTTGATTTAGTTCAGAAGACAAGAACCTAAACTTGAATCTTTTGAACATAGTGAACTTTGGCACTCTGAATCATAGAGTCATAGAATGATTTGGGTTGAAAGGAAACTTTAAAGGTCACCAAGTCCAACCTCCCTGCAAAGAGCAGGGACATCTCACACTAGATCAGGTTGCTCAGAGTCCCATCCAACCTGACCTTGAATGTTTCCAGGGATGGGGCATCTACCACCTCTCTGGGCAACCTATGCCAGTGTTTCACCACCCTCATCGTAAAAAACATCGTCCTTATATCTAGTCTAAATCTTCCTTATTTTAGTTTAAAACCATTACCCCTTTTTCTATCACTAGAGGCCCTGCCAGAATGTCTGTCCCCATGTTTCTTATAAATACCCTTTAAGGGTATTGAAATAATGCAATGAGGTATCCCTGGAGCCTTCTCTTGTCCAGACTAAGCAACTCTCTCAGCCTCTCCTCATAGGAGAGGTGTTCCAGCCCTCTGATAATTCTTGTGGCACTCCTCTGGACCCACTCCGCGGGAAATATCTTTCCTGTGCTGAGGGCTCCAGAGGCAGATGCAGTACTCCAGGTGGGAGTCTCACCAGCGTGGAGTAGAGGGGCAGAGTCACCTCCCTTGACCTGCTGACTACTTGCTGAATCTTGAGCTATAAGAAGAAATGTCCTTCTAAGGGAAAAAATAGATGTTAAAAAAAAACACAGACTTGAAAATGGGGGAATCTTAAGTGATGGTGAAGGATTCTATAAAGATTTTTTCATATCATGTGAGCAATCTGGTCATTGCAGACTGCAGGCTATTAAAAGTTTGTAGAAACCCTATTCATTATGGTCAACAGACAGACAGAAAGATAGACAGTGTATTTAGAACCTGTTGGTGGGAGATAATATATTATTTTCCCTGTTTAGCTGACCTTTATGGATCGTAGATCACTACAGATCTATATATGTCACTGTAGACTTAAATTTGTGACATTCCTTCTAAATCTAAAAAAGGTGTATAATACTTTGTTAGAGAAAGATTTATGCTTACCTTACTTTCCAGGGTTCTCTTAAAAATTTTTTGCCATTTTATTAATCTGGTTTTGTAAAGTCGTTTTTAAAGTTTTCTTTGGTGGTTTTTTTTCTTTTTTTTTTTTTTTTTTAATTTAGTACAAGTCTTATGTATCTCATGTATTTAACCTTGTTCTTTGCCTATCTTTCTTTCCCTCTTCTTCTCCCTTTCTCTCCTTCCCTTTCTCCTCTGCCCTCCACTTTCATCGTTCCTCTCCTCCCTTTTCTCATTTCTCTTCTCTCTCAAATGTAAGAGGGAACTGTATCTTAGTGACATGTCATTTGTCAAGGTAATGTTAACATTACTTTGATAACTCAAATTAAACACCCATTCTCCATTATCTCACTGGCTAAAATTTGAGGTGGCACTATGTTGCAGATAATGTCTAAAAGAGATTTTTTTTCAGCAGAAGAAGGTTCTCTTTGGACTTAACCTTGTGTCCTCCTTTTATTCGATGATTCCAAAGCATTAAATATTTTCATGAACTGTCATTTCTTAATTTGGTTTATCTTTACTGTAAGTCAACATTTCTTACATCTCCTGGTGTCATGCTTAACCCTGTTTGCTGCTGGTCGACTAACATTTCACCTTTTCTCCCCTCTTTGCTGCATTAAAATGGAGCAGTAAACCTGACAGGTGAGAAGTGAAAAGTAATCACTCTTCATTTAATCCAAAAAAGGAGAAAAAAAAGTTTTCATTATAATGATCTAAGACAAAGTATCTGTCAATCTACATGAATGTAGACAGTAATCTATCAATACAATGGCAACTGAAAGATTTGTTGTGTTGTTTACAGCACTGAAAAGTAGTGTAACACATGCAGCCAAGTTTCACTGTTTTTTTCTGTGTATCCATGAGGTACATTTTCAAGAGACATCACAGCTATACAATATACATAAGGTGTTATTTGTGTTTTAATGAAGTTAAAACAGTGGTTCTTTGCTATAACCAAAGCTGTTCAAGGAATGCATGGTTGTGGTTGAAGTGTTAGCTGCTCTAAATCTCCATAATGCTCCATACGCATGCACTTAGTGCTGACTTACAGTTCTACAAGTGAAAATGATACGGTGATCTCATTTGTCTTTTACGAATTTTTTTCCAGCTGTCTCAAAACCATTGCATAATCTGAAAGAATTGTGATGTCTTACATAGTCTGGAAAGATACAAAAAGGCCAGAATAATAAGAAATAATAAACCATCCTATTGTCCTAAGTATTCAAAATATTCCGATACATGATTAGAAGAGATTTTGGTGCTTTTAGTAGATTAATATGAAGTTATGCTGCCCAGTACTGACTTGCAAGAGGAAAAAAGGTAAATGAAGCTTGTCTATGAACAGTTCCACTGATCCCTAGACTTCAGGAGAGGGAAATATAGATAAAAATACTTCTCAAAAGCTGCATCACACACCTTTATTTCAGAAGTAGGAACACCAAGGCATTGTGCTACTGTGGTAGGAGTTTGAGATAGTCAGAATCAAAAGTAAAAAGGGAATTTCAACTGAGTTTCTCCATAATATTTTTTTTTTAAAGTAAAACCAGAAGAATCAGATTTAAATCTTCCTCTCTTCACTAAAGAGAAGTTAATACATGTGTTAAGATATCTACCAGAGAGCAGATGGAATGTTTTTACAGCAAAACAGCCCCTGCACCCCAGCCCCGTAAAATTGTAGGACTAGTAACTTTCAAATTATTCCTGTAACGATGTTGCTGTTTGGCTTTTTTGCGTAGTCTTTGAAATCTTGCTGTATGCACCTTTCGTGAATGCCACCAGGTATTCATCATTTCAAGAACAGCAAGAAATCAACTGGAGCATTTTTAAGATGGGAGCCCAGCAGAATAATAACAAATTTAGCTGTCATATTTTGAGCCAATTAGAAAAAAGGAAGAAAAAAAACCCCTAACAATAGTGTTATGTTAGAGCAAATATTGGACATCTGGAAAAGATTCTGCTATCATAAACCTTATAATAATCTCAGTTCTGTTTTCACAAAGTAACTCTTTGGTGCTGTTTACATCTTCATTTTATACTATATGAAGATTTCATTCAGGAACTCACAGAGTACCAGTGAAGAAGGATTCCACTTCAAATTAAAGCATTAAATTTTCATATTCTTGAACAAAAATGCAGAGTGATAGATATTCTTTCTCTAACATGGTTCTCCGTGTTTTTGCATCAGAAAAAGATAATCTCAAGTGATGGGAGTCCGTTGTACCAGAACAGTCAACATACACGGACTCTGCTTCTTTCTAGAAAAAGGGAAGCATACACAAATTTCCTTTCCTTCCTTCCTTCCTTCCTTCCTTCCTTCCTTCCTTCCTTCCTTCCTTCCTTCCTTCCTTCCTTCCTTCCTTCCTTCCTCCCTCCCTCCCTTCCTCCCTTCCTCCATCCTCTGTCCCCTTCCTTCCTTCTTTCCTTCCTTCCTCCCTCCCTCCCTCACTTCCTTCCTTCCTTCCTTCCTTCCTTCCTTCTTTCCTTCTTTCCTTCTTTCCTTCTTTCCTTCTTTCCTTCTTTCCTTCCTTCCTCCCTCCCTCCTCTGTCCTTCTCTCTTTCTTTCTCTCTTTCCTTCTGTCTTTCCCAGCTTGTTTTGGACAGTTTGACAGGAGTACTATAATTGCAGGGAAAGTCTTTCATCCAGAATCTGAACCTTGAATATGTAGGTGTGATCATTTGCATGAAGATTGTGTAATGGAGCTCTTAAAGAGATGTGAGGCAACAGAGCAGATTCTTAACTTCCTATAACGTGAAAGGAAGTCTTCTGGGGTAGATGTCTTCTGTACTGTTCTCTGTCATATTGAAAGTACCTGAAGAATGCAGGGTATTTTTTATGGGCAATGTAGAGCTGTGTGTATAAAATATGAAGTATTCAATGATAATAACTTGGCGTGTTTGTTTTTAATTACATGCCCAAGAATTGGCTATTTTTTAGTAAAGGTACAGCTAGCTAGTTTTTAAAATAGAGATAGTGTGAATTTCTGTACATTTCATGTTGTATCTTATAATAGTTAACTGTTTGGGTGCCCAGAATGTTGATCTAGAGAATGCAGTTATTTTCCCTCTGACATTACTGTATTTACATTTATTTTGCCATTGCAAATTGTAGCTACCCTATCCACCATGCTTAATTATTTTACCTTTGCACTGGATCAAATACACTTTCAGAAATAAATTTCTCACCTGTAGAATATAACGATTAAACAGTCAGGCACCTTTATTTGTCAAGCTAACACCTCGATCTTATGTTTATGTGTATTTACCTTCTCCGTGCAGGAAGAGGGCTGAATCTGATTCTAGAAAGAGCAGCATACCCAACAGCAAGGAGGTCCCCTCTCACCATCCCACAGACCCAGTGGAGCTGCGACGCCTTAATTTTCAAACTCCGGGTAAGAGACAATAATAATTCACGGAGAGCTCTATGATCACAAACTGATTAGTGGTGCTGTTACAGAACAGATTGATTGTTCAGAAGAATGTATTTTGATTGATTATAAAGTTTTTACACAATGTATTTCTTTGTTAGTTTTGGAAATAATTCTGTAATTTCTTCATTTAAAGAAAAATCCTGGATGAAACAAAATTAAAATTTGTAAAGAAGACCCCAAAGTCACACATGTTGTATGGATATTTTCTATGTGCTAAAATTACATGTTAAAGCTAACAATGCTAGAAAAGATTATTGGGAAATGTACCTCCCTCTATTTATTAATGATCTTCTTACAGCTACATCTTTGTAAATAAGCTTTCCTCTTACCTACTGCATTATCAGGTAATCAACATCATTGGAAGTTCTACTACATTGTAAATGTACAATACAGAAAAGAAATACTAACTACAGAAATGTTTTTTTTTTTCTTTTAAAATCAGGCTGTATGTTAGGGTTGAGGAGGATATTAGCATGTCAGTAGTTCTGAAGGTAGAAGCAACACACTCCCAAATATTTTATTTATTAAGCATTGTTTTCTTAAAGCTGTTCAGTTTATGATACTTAAGAAACACCAGGAGAGAAATACTTATAATAGTATTGGGGTTTTTTACCACCCCATGAGTGGTAAAATGAGTCAATTTTTTTTTTTTTTAATTGGCTTTATTTTGATCATGATGTATTCCAGTAGACTTTTTTCTATTACAATATGATTGCACATGGTCCCGGTCTGGTGCTAATTACTTACCGAATCTTCCTGAGCCTTGTATTGGTCAAATTTATTACATTAAGTACAAAAAATAATGAATTCAAGCTCATAAAGGCAGGAAATTAAGTACTTGAGATGTTGAGAGATTAGCTGCAGACGCCAACATACTAAATATTACGAAAGGGTTAACTGAACTCACAAATCTCATTTCTGATCTTCTAAACAGTGGCTGTATTAAGATAGTGTGCCCCAGCATGAGTGGATCGGCAGAGCAATGAATTTAGGGTCAAACACCCAACATCCACGCTGCATGCTTATGGCAGAGGTAGAAAGGGAAGAGTCCAGAGGCCTGAGTTTTACCCCAGCCTTGCTTTTCTAGTCTGTTCCAGTTCACTGAATGCTCTTTAGCAGATGGGGCAAATTTGGTGTGTTTCAGGAATGCATCTTCTAGTTTAGTTTCATCTGAATATGGGAATCTTGTTGACGTGCTCTGGGACCTCTCTACAATATGAACCTAAGTGCATTAAATGGAAATGGTTGAAAGTTTTGGTTCACAGCTGTGCTTCTGAGACTGCAATATTAATGGAGACTCATCCTTACTGAGCAAAGGCTTTGTATGTTATGCAGCAAAAAACTTTCATACTAAGTTTTAAAGATTGTTACAGAAATAGAAGTATACATACAAGTCTTTGAAACATCAAAAGAAAAATTACAGTACTTAAAGTTTAGCTTATGCCTAAAACAAGTCATTATCTGTATACAGGTACATACTGAGTAGAGTGGATGGCTTAATGACTAGGTATATAAGCATAATTTTCTGCTGTCCATGTATTTAGATGTGGAGTCTTACCTATCCATTTAGCATTCATCATAAATTAAAATGAAATGTGGGCAGAAAAAAAATTATTCCAAGTCTTAGCAACTTTACATATAAAATTAATTTATTGTAATTAATTCTCAATTTACATTCAGAATGTAAAGTTATTAAGAAATTGCAGAATTTGTGGTACTTGTAGACACCGTAGTTCTGCCTCACTGATCTGAAAAGAGCTGGAGAGGAGTGGAATTGTACCTTTTCTTGCAGTGCCATAGTTTTTTATCTGGGAAGTTTGCAGTTTTCTGTGAAGATAGTTGAGCAGAACATCTGCAATCCGTTTCTACTATGAGGCCTTTTTCTTTGCTGTAAACCTTTTCACAAAATGGAGGATTAAAATTATTATTAAAAATATAGCACAGAAATAAAATTATGACTTTTTTCCTACTATTGTACCACCTAAGACCCCTAGGCATAGGTCAGGCCGTTATGTTACTCAGCATGCAACCAAATATCAAGAAGAAAAATCCTACCCCAGGAGATTTGTCTTGTAACACTTGCTAATTAACATGTTCTTAATATGTAATCTTAGCCCCAGTGAAGTCAAGGTACAGTTCTTCTGCTAGTAAAAGCAGAACCTCACTTAACTCATATTAACTTCAATTAGGGGTAACATTTCATTAAAATCTGGCTGAGTTCAACTTAGATATTTAGATCCTGCTGGAATGTTTATCCAACTCCACACAATAACACACTGTTAAATAACATGCAAGACAAACCTTTTCAAGGCAAATTTAGAGAAACTACAGAAAGGCTGTACATTCAGGATACTGTTTTTGTTGGGTTTGTTGTTCTTTCACTGTCAGATGTGTGTTTTTTATTTTCTACCAGGTACCAGAAATAGGCCCTAGGTACTGCTGGGGCAAAGTTAGGCAGCTGCGAGAAGGGTTTGGGGCTGATGTCATTATCTGTTGGGTTTGTTTCACTAAGACATCTACAGTCACCCTTGTATGATGGCCTTATCTACTATGTAAGATGTTATCATTTCTGAACATTGCCTACAGATAAATGACAGTGTTGAATGTACTTCGATAATCAGTGTATGCCAAGTCAGTACAACTGCATCAGGATAGGTGATTGGACATCACTGTTATTATAATGATTTATTTATTTAGATTATGAAAGCATCCACAGTTTCCTTGGAGCTTTCCAGGCACACCAGTTGCTTCCAATGGGAGGGGGGAAAAGGAGTTTACAATGAATCCATAATGTGAAGAAGTGTTAGAAAAGAAAATTTTAAATTATATTGGCATATCCAGATTGCCAGTTTTCACTGGGAGAAGTGAATCACGGAATCATGGAGTTTCAGAGTTGGAAGGGACCTCTAGAGATCACCTAGTCCAACTCCCCTGCTAAAGCAGGATTGCCCAGAGCACATTACTCAGGACTGCATCCAGGCGGGGCTTGAAAATCTCCAGGGAAGGGGACTCCACAACCTCCCTGGGCAGCCTGTGCCAGGGCTCTGTCATGAGACACTCCTATATAATTTGAATGCAAAATGCTTGTTGTGGTAAATTTGAATTTCTAACCGCAAGTACAAAATACTCCCAATACAGGTGGCTAGACATAACTTTTTGAAAGAAATTATGGGAAAGCAGTATTTTATCTTTGGTGATATGTAGGCAATGATTTAGGCACAATTATGTTGTACTTGTCGTAAAATTCTCAATTCAACATGAAGGTTTTATAAAAATCCGCAGTCTAAACTACCAACACAGCAGATGTCTTGCTTTCCTTTCATTTTTTCTTGTCCTGTTAATACAGGTCTGATACTTACCTAAATGTTTTCCTATCTTACCTTGTCCAGGAAGGATCAAATTCATCTCTGGCTTCACTCCTCACTGGTTGGAGTAACTCCATAGATAAATTTGACATTTTGTCTTGACATTTGGAATAGCCCACAGTTCTACATCTGAGAACAAGACCCAATGTCCGTATGTGTTATCCAAACATGTATATTTGTTAGATAAGCCCATATGCCAGTGAGTGGGTTACAGCTGTGCCAATTTTTTTTTGAGTAAACATGAAAATACCCAGTCTCTCAGTACCATACAGGATTTAATTTAGGAATCTGTTATTCTTCTGGAACTAGAGTAGTTGAGGAAAAGTCAGTCTCTTCCCATTCTACAAGTTTCCTGTGAAATAAGATTAAAATCATTAACCTAGTGTGCAAATTTTAGAAGTGTCTATGCCACAAGGGAGAGTAAAGTTAGGGAAGGGGTAATAATTAAGCCCTCACAAAAGGTTCTATCAAATGAGGAAGCCCAGTTTTGCATAGAGGAAAATAACTTATGTTAAGTGGTTTGAGTGGGTTATGAGAGACCCAAGGCTCAGGCAAAGACTTCAATCTGCCAATCAGCCAAAGAACTAAATTGAGTCGTGCCTCAAAAGTGACTGTTTTTTTCCCCGTTTAAGTATAAAGTGTGTCACACTTGCAAGTAATTTGTGTAATTGGGTGCCAATTAAACAATTATCTCATTATCTCTTACGAACTAAATAAGTTGCTTTGAAATACAAGAAAAATAAATAGAATTATTACAGCTCTGAATTAAAGACTCTGCTTTTTAATAAAAAAGTGAGTGCTCATAAAACTCTTATTCCCTGCGTTCCTAAGGCAGTTCCACTAACTTGTTTCCAAGATAAGGCAGAAAAAGCATAAACAGGTCCAGAGGAAGAAGGTGCACATAACAGAAGTGGAAGCAGTGATGTCAGGATTTAGTCACCTGCTTTGCAGTATAGCAGGAAATTTCTTACCTGAGTTTATCCACACAATCTCTGTTTATGAGAATCATGACAATGCTGAAGGAAGTACTGGGGTTTGTCTCCATGGCAAGACCAGACTTTGTGTTTGTCTCCATGGCATGTTTGTCTCCATGGCAAGACCATAACTTTCTCACAGTGAGCAATCATACATACAGCTCTTCATGTGAACTTGACTCACATGAAGGATTTAGGTACCTAAAAGAGGTATAGGCTTCAGAGTGCAAATGACACTTCTCTGATATCCCACTTTGTTGCTTTCAAACCTAGAGGCAATCAAAATCTGCATAGTTGGGAGATGGAATTGAAAGTCCTGCTCCTCACAAGAGGGTTGGTTTGTTGTTTTTTTTTTCTTTCTGGATTTTAGTCAATAGTTTTGCCACATGTTATTGTATTGAACAATTTTAGGTCAGAGTCTGAAAACCAAGTCTCCCCTTTTCTCAATGTAGATGACTTTTAAACCTCAGTCAGAGTTGGGGCTTCTGCCATGAGGCTACAGAGCCCCTAGGGGCTGCTTGGTAGAGCTAAGTCTTTGATACAGAACAAAAATTACTTTAATTTCAGAATAATTAACCTAGTTTTGAAGAACATACATTCTTATGGAATTAGAGTGACCTTATTTTGCAATATTATATGCACATTGGTAAGTATTTTAGAATAGCCATTGCAGAATGACATATTTGTCTAGAGCTAATCTTGTAAATTTAGCTTTGTACACAAAATGTAATGTCATTCTCTGCCTTAGCTCTAACTGTATGAAAAAGAAATTTTAAAGTAACATTATTTTTTTTGTCAAATATACTAAAGGCATCCTTGCTAAATTTTCATGGATGACAAATTCCTACTGAATCAGGCTGATCTTTTGTATTCTTCTTTTTTCCGTGTCCAAATTTTAAATATATTTTTCTTTCTACCTCTTTGATAAGGGCAAGTATCAGTTACAGTAACCACTGTCACTGATTCCTTCCTTTTTCTATAGAGGGACATCTTAATCAACATAGACTGGTGTGTGGGAGGGTATTCTGTTTTATTAAATAAAAATGAAGATGTAATAAATCAGTTTTTAAAATCACAGAGTATTAATTCAATGTGGACCTGAAATACAACTCATTTCATAAAGAATTTTTTGTGAAAAGGTATCGCATTTTCAGTTCATCTAGATTGTAGTCTGTATGGTAGCAGCTATGCACTTTGTTTAATTTCTAACTTCCTTCTTGTTTATTATGGGCATGTCAACCTACAGGTTCAAATTTGTAAATAAGTGTTTCTTAAATGTTTTTAAAAGCCCTTATCATAAAACTCTGACAACAGACAAAATCCTAATTTAATGCACTAATGACAAGGCCAAAACACCCACTTGTTTCAGTGGGGTAAAGGGGTATACTTAATAGGTTTAATATCTGTTAATATAAAGATGAATTCTGACCTTGGTCTCCCATTTTTTTCCTTGAAATTGTGGCACATGTGGTGTGCCATGTTCTTTAGTCATGTATTTACCACCGATTAACCAGAAGATAATTCTACACTGTAATTAAAGCATACATTCTCACTTAATTCACATGGAGGGGTTACTACTAGGCTGTATAAGATCAATCACATTTGGCAATCTTCTACCAAATCTGGAAATATAAGTTTCTTATGGATACAATTTCAGCTGTGTTTTGCATGTGGTGGGTTTTGGTTTTTGTTGGTTGTTTTGGTTTTTTTTTGTGTGTGTGTGTGTTTGAGTTTTTAAGTGTTTTGTCTCTTTATTTTCTTATTTTAAAGAAAGTGTGAAAGCATGTTTTCAGCATGGTGTTTCTTTTGACTTTCTAGCATGTCACAAGATCTGTTGTAATTTAGCTGTATTTTGTCTTTAATTTTTTTGTGTTTTCATAGCCTATGTTGATTGATGTGGAGGTGTGTCAGCAAAAAAAGTGTATTTTCTTATTTGTAGCCACAAAAATAAGTGGGTTTAGCTGTATTTTGGGTGGGTTTTTTGAGTCAAGTTCTACACCTGCTCTTCACATGCAACTCACATTAAAGCTAAGTAGGATCCTCATGCTTTTGTATGAGGTATGATGAGATCTCAAGAAGTTCATTCATAGCATATTCTGTTATGATGCGTGTTATGATTCATAGACTGATTACATAACAAAAGTCCTCCAGCAGTTGTTTTAAAAAGTAGCTACTTTTATAATCTCAGTAGAGCACATTTTATATATCTAAAAGATGAAAATATACCAAATTCAATTTCTTCATAAATTAACTGCAAAGTATTTGAAGAAAGTTAATAAGTGTCCAAGTGTAAGTGCCTAAAATGAGTTGTGGGGAAAGGAGTTATATGCAGTCAAAATTTGCCAATTTCTGAAGTTTCAAGTTGTTCCTTTTTTCCTTAGAAAGGAAAATTTTATGTCAAGTTTCATTTTGCACAAAGTGTTTAATACGAAATCTCTTCTGTCTGGCATATAGAGGAGCTTGTAAACACAAACAGTTTAAAAAAGAATGGTTGTTCAGCATCTTTAAAAAAAAAAAAAAAACTTCATGATAAGCTAATTATTGAGTTTTGTATTCATGATGCTGGTGATTTAATCAGGTTCATCATGTAATGAGCAAGTCTCATTCTCTGGTTTTATGTCCTTTATGTTTACAGTAGAGTAACTGGACCTTTAGACATCTCCTTAGTTGAGTTTCCAGACGCTGTTTTGTGCATGTCTGAAGTGCCTGTATGTACAAGATTGATTGATTATGATGGTCTACTGCTGTTACTAATTTGTTTCCCATGTCCAATTGGCTTTTACTTTTTACAGCTTTGAGCAGTAATTCAGTCCCCTACGCCTCCCTGATTGGCTCTGTGTCCTCCCTCTCTAGCCAAACTACCACTCAGTCCTTATATGATAATAACTCTCTCCCACGATTCGCTCGAAAAGGTCTAAACATCTTTGTCTCTATTATTTTCTCTGTTCAAGCACTGTTTTAGATGTACATCAGTCCACCTCCATTTCTGGATCAATCTAGAGTTCTCTTGTGCCTTTTCACTCACATATTTTTCATAGGGGTGCTTGATCTGGATCAATGAGTGTAATTATTAGATGACTGTCACCCACACTCGTTTTGAGAATAGCTAAGTTCTATTAAGTGAATTTTCTAAGAAAATGGGAGACAACCAGAATGGATTCAAATAAATTAGTACTTACACACTAATTTTTTAATTGACATTTATAAATATGTCCCCATTATATCTGCATATTCTGCTCTGTTAGTTGACTGACAGCTTGCCTTAATATCTACTTTAAATAATGTCTCACCGTCACAGATGTGCTATGAAGGTAATATAAATATATATGAATAGGGTTAGAAGAATTAGGGCCAGTGCTGCTGGACATTATTTTGGACTCTAGTATGATGCCTGAAATGTCAAAGAATCAAAAAGAAAACAAGAATTTAAAAAAAAGAAAAAGAAAAAAAGAAAAACATGCCGTAGTGTGACTGTGTTGTAACCACATGGTCATTTTCAGCTACGTTTACAGGAAATGCAAGTTAAATGTCTTAGGCATGCTCTTGAAATTCACGGTGACAAAGCAAACCGCATTATGCAACATGGCTTCCAGCTTGAGCCCCCTTGAGTCATCACTGTTTTCCCTTTGTAATTTCAAGAGATCATGGGGTTCACTAGCTTAATTTTTCTAGCCAGCTCTGATTTCTTCCCACAAGCAATTGAAAACTCACTTTCATTTTAGGTCTGATAGTATAAAGCATGAAGAGAAGAATGTAAGCATTTTGGAGAAGGGTCGTGAAGACTAATAGCGTGAAACAAACACGTTCACAAATTTTTGCCTGGCAAATCTTCAGCTGGCAGATTGTTCTAGTTGACCCCACATCTTTTCTGTCTTTCTTTTGCCTTGATGTCCCTATACTCCCTTCCACACCCATCTCTATCCCTGATTCCCAGTTCTTCTTTTTCATTCATAAGTGGACAAAGATGTTTACACCTGAAGTAGATTGTAGGTACTTTTGGGGGTTGATAAATGGGGTTTCAGATTAAGCATATTTTAAGGTACTAGTGCAGTCAGTATATGCGTCCAGCCAAACTCTACAACCCCTGCCTCTACAATCTGCTACTAGTGAAAACATTTTTGAAGTTCTAATTGTCTGATGTCCAATGTTGTCTTCAGTAAATGTTGTCTAAAGCAATGGTGCATGTTTTTCTAGTCATTCACAGTTGCATGTGAATGTCAGTCACCTCAAAATTTCATAAAATATTTAAGTATTTCTAATTTAGTCAGAATCCATAGTCAGTCTTCTAGACCTTGATGCATTATTACTAATCCTCAAGCTATCCATTTCATTTTTTTTTATAATTTATTTTATAAGTTAGTTTTATGTTGGTTTGAGGATTTTTTGCTTTTTACCATTTTCTTTGCAGGTTCAGGTGTCTCCGGTTACCTTGGTAACCTTCATTCTTCAAGTTCGTTTTTCTTGATTATGCATAAGTCATTTTGTTTTTTGTCAAAACACTATTCTTTCCCCTTTAGGGCTCTTTCAATGTCTGTTTCTCAGCTCACCTTTCTTCATCTAATTCAATGGAGTTTCCATTTCACGCAGGGCAGGAGGAGTTTGAAATGACATTAAGAGTCATTACTCAAAGCAGAGGTCGACATCAGGTCTAACTGTCTCATTTTTCCATGCCTAGCTAACCTCATTGACTCATATCACAGTAACTCTTTCCTCTACAATAGGAATGTTAGCTTTGGGAATATGCTTGGTGACTTCTTTTCATTTGGCTTCAGAGCTCATCTATCCAGAGCATGTCCTGCTTTGAGTAACCAAACTATTTGCCTGCTTCTCTCACATGTGACATCTTTACTACTTACACATTTCTAGCCATTCTAACTACTGCATTTTCTAAATTTTAGAGCGATGCCATCACTGTAGTTTACTTTAAATTCTGTTCTTCTTTCTTGTTCAACAGGTATGGCCAGTCATCCCCCAATACCTATCTTGGAACTTGCAGATCACATTGAAAGATTGAAAGCCAATGACAATTTGAAGTTCTCACAGGAGTATGAGGTAATTTTCCCCACTTTCTTATTATTTCTCATTATTCAAATTGTTTAAAATCTCATGCTTTCTGTTTCGCTAGACTTTTCTCTGATACCCATCCTGATAGTGCCAGTTTTGTATATTAAAACCATAATAAAAAAAGTTGCCTGTGTAAAATGACTACATTAGTTAGGTGGCTCCTTTACATATAACAATCTACTCTCTTTTATTTGGATATATGTCAGGGAGATTCCATGGACCAATGCTTAAAGTAGTGTGTGAATGATACAGTACTTACTCTTTTTAATATATGCAAACATCCATCTACGCTGGAGTTAAAAGATCCTTAGATTATTTCAAAATTCTCCAGTGTAATGTTGACAGGACGTATACAGTACAAGCTCCAAAGAAATGACAGTGTTAATTTTGCATGCATTAAAAGAATTCGCAATTGTCTGGTGTCTTACCTGATATAACCATTTCAAGACATTGTGTTTTCCTCCTGTAAATAATACCACATTGATAATCTGTCAATGATGGTCTATAAGACCATGAAAGAATTTAACTGGAATAGAGAATCATTTACAAGCCACCTTGTCAGTAATCCATGGAGTATACCTTCCCAGAGAGGCATTGGTACTGTGGAGAGTAGCAGCCTCTCATGTCAGTAATTTGTGGCTAAAGGGACTTAGATAGCCATCCATTAAACGCAGTAGACTATAGCTACTTCTTCAATGCCAATATGGTCTATGTCAAAAATCTGTAGGTAAAGTATGTACTGACCCATCAGAAAAAGAAGGCTTCTTTAGAGCAGCTGTGGGCGGTCATGTCAGTGATCCAAGGATTAACAGCTCCCAGCGGGATCACTGACACAGTATTTTCTTTATAGTCTGTTGTGTCACTAATCCTTGCTTAAAACTCCCCAAGACTTTGTTAGCATGGTGAAGTAAAAACATGTTACTCTTATTTTTTTTAGGGACTGCACAGTCATGTAACATGTGACTGCATGGTACAGAAATCCTGTAAATGTCCAAAGTGTTTAAAAAGCCTTGACAGAAAATGTTGACAATTAATGCTAACTACTATGACAGAGAACTATAATTGCTTATTATTTAATTGAATGCGCTGTTCAGAAAGACCTTAAGACTGCTCTAAAAATAATCTCGTTAGATGTCAAAAGGAAAATATAGTCTCAACAATTCATAGAAATAAATTTGTTTGAAGAGCATCTCAGGATTGCTGTTTACTGTTGCAATCACAAAAAATGTGTGATTATCTTCTCTTATTTCTGCGTGTAAATCCTGTGTTCTTAAGTACAAAGATTGTAGCATATGAAGAATATGACAGGGAAATTTATGTAACATAATGTTCACCATAGAAAAAGCTAACATTTGCTACAAATTTGACAATCATTTCCTGTTGTACTATGGACAAATTCCTTGGAAATTCTGTGTAGGAAATTCCGTTTAATAAATAAAAAAATGTCATTATAAGTCATATAAAGTAGTACAACTTCCGTAAAAATAAACAACACACTTTTACTACATTTTGAGGATGTTGGGAAGATGACATGGTTCTTCTTATGCTTTAACATAACTTAAAAGTTTTAGTGTATCATATTTCCTTTATTATTTGAATCATTAAAATCATCTTGAGAATGTAATTAACATTTATAGCCAGCATTGTGAAGATACATTAAATCATTTAATTCTTAGTATCTGTCCATGCAGACCTTTTTTACCAGTCTGTTTAAACAGCCCAGCTTTCACTTTCCCTCCCCCACAAAACATACCATCTGCAGCAGGGTGATCAGACATTCAAGATTAAAATGTGGGCAACTGTCGGTCAACATCAGGCTTCGTTCACATTGCTTTGCCCAAGGGACTTCAAAATTTATCTTTGAAATCCCAGCTTTAGGGATACCACTTCGTTTCCATCTAGTCCAAGGTTCATGCATTTTGAAACAGAATTAGTGAAAAGCACTGCTATTTGATTTCATGGTTTAGTCTAGGCAGTGGACTAAGGCTGCAGTTTGATGACCACTGTAAGTCATCTCCCTGGCTTGGCTGTGCATTCCTGTTGTCTCTCTTGTGCCAATCCTGGCACTAGCGCATGTGCAGCTGTTCAAGGATTATCTCAGGAAATAGACTCAGCTGAAAACTAATTGTTTTATTTTTCTTTGCTGTTTTCAGTTGAATCAATTCCCTGAACTAGCTCACCACATGGCTGCATGAGCTCTAGTGCCAGCACCAGGGAGCTGGTGGGAACATTTGTGGCTGGGGATTGGGACCTTCTCTTTCAGCAGCAGTCTTCGCTAATGTCACTTAAAAGCAGCTATCTGATTCTGAGGCAGAAATGGGCACAGATGGTAACAGTTCAGTTATTATCACTTCAGATTACATTGGAACTAGTGACAGAGAAGGAAAAAGATATTTTTCGTCTTCAGGAATTAAAGGTGTAACATGCAGCAGGAAACTACTGACCTTTATTAATAGTAATAAAATCTTCCAGTTAATTCCCATTTTGGGAAACAAACATTTGTCATCAGTTACTACTGATTACTTTTTTTTTTCATAATGCCCTTTCCTCCTTGTCATTCCATTATTTTATTTTACTTTTTATGGAATTGCATGGATTAAATTCTTCAAAAATAGACTGACAGTGTACAACAACTGTTCTGACAACTTTGTGATACCATAAAATAAAATTTGTATGTAGTTTCCTGATGAACACTGACTTCTGATCCAGTTTGTAGAATTTCTTTCAGGAGGTTAACTCCATTTAAAAAGGATGTTTTAATTATTTTTTATCACACCCTACTTTAGTTGCCATGTCAAAAGAATACCTTGTTTCACAACTGAAACACATCTGTTCATATTATATGCACCCTTTTCAGCTCTTCAGAAGTATTTGAGTAGCCTCTGTTACATCCTTGCTCCTGTTACATCCACTGCCTTTTTGATCAGAATTTCTGATCAAAGTTGCGTACAAGTTTGTTTTTCTCCTTTTGGAAGAATATTGCTTCCTTGCCTGTTCCCACTTTCTCTTCAGACAGACAGAAACCTCCTTGTCTCTTCTCTACTTCCAAAAGAGAGAAAAAAGTTTTATTACAGGAGATGCATATCTACATGCTGTCTCCTCTGCTGATTTATACGCTTTAGCATAATTTTCTAATGAAACCCCCTAACTTCCTTGCACCCTCCTGGGGAAGGTGGAGGAAAACTTCTCTGTTAGACCACGAGAGAAGACAGGATTCCTTTCTTCAAAAAATGCCAACCTCAACCCACTATCCTCCATTCATATAGCACAAAGCTTCCAAAACATTTTTTTTTTGTGGGTTGTTTTTTGGTTGTGTGTTTTTTTTTTTTTTTCTGAGAATATGTTCTTTTTTGTGCTGTGAGAAATCTAGTTCAGAAAATCTGAAATTGCCATTAAAGAAAGTGTAAGTCCAAACTGCATGTGTCTGCACCCTGGTTCTGGAAAGAACGATCAGGGTACCGTGGCAAGCTGGGAAAGTAGGTATTGCAAAAAAGTAAGTAGCAATGTGCATAGTAGAAACTATATATTCTCAGGAAAAAAAAAAAAAAAAAAGAAAAAAAAGTAGAACTCCTTCATTGCTATGATGTGGTAAAATGAGTGTATTCTCCAGTGTAGACCATCTTACAGCTGTGTAATGTTTTCTAAGCTTTGGTGTCATAGATTCCTACAGGAATTCCTACAGGAGTTCCTACTTCTAGAGGTCTTCAGTAACTATTTCATAGTGTCTTCTTCAAGGCTTCTCCTAGCCCAGCTCTTACATGTGATGATCATGAGAACAGTGGAGACTTCTGTCATTATACTTTTCTCACAACTTTACGTTGAATAACAGATTTCATGGGAGAAGAGGAGCCAAGCCTTAAAGGTTTTGACTATTGCAAAGTTTAACGTACTTATAATTTACCTGTTCAATAAACTGGTTTTGTAGGTTTAGCATGGATAGTGCTGTGACCTCAATACAGTTCATTTCTACTTCAAAATAATTTCTTCTTGATTTTTATTTGTTTATTATTTACTATTAGCTTGCCATCCCCAGCCCTTAGCAAAATGTTGATTTATCTTGTTTACATGACATATCCTTTGTGTCGCATAGTTCTTTTCTATTCCCTAATTTAAAAACAAGGTTTGTGACCCCAACTGATTATTATGAAGCTTTTGCTGACTTTGGCATTCAGTGGGATTTTTATGTAGTGCAAGCCTCCATATGGACTTGACAGATGCTAAGTAGAAAGCCATATTAATAAGAAACTGACCTTTATGTTGTATCTCCTTCTTAACTCAGGCTTCAGAATTTAACAATAAAAAGTGGTCATGGGGATAGACTGAATCAGAACAGTAGTGTTCTGCCTACTTTATGCAATACACAATATATTTGTAAAGTCGTTTCCTCTTATAACATAGAACAGGAAATCTGTTTCTCCAAAGCAGATTCCTGGGTCTTGTGTAAAACAGTTTTACATTTGTTATCCAGGATCTGTATGCATAGCTTTACAGCCTTAAGGAAGTAGATTCAGATTCATACCATTTTAGTGTGAGAACCTGTCAGTGCAACACAAAAATTACACTAGCGGCCTCTATGTGTTATTGTGTGATTTACTGTGCATGTGTGCACTGCTTAACTAGTGTTACAAGAAGTTGTACATAATTTTAATGTTTTCCCTCATCAGTCTCTTTTTGTAAATTACGGAGTCTTCTGCTTTAACACTGAGTATTGGAAAAGATGAAGACGCATTTTTGACTCTGTGCCACACTGCTGTAATATTGCAAGTTTTATTGTAGCTTTTCAGTATCAGTGGGTAGGATTTGTGATGAGAAGACAATTTACTGAATATAGTACATTTATCTTTTTGTATCTCAAGCTGCAACAAGATAAGCACTGGACAGTAAAATACAATAAATTTTATATAGTAGAATCACATACAACACTTGTTATTGATATAAAACACTTTAAAAGTCCATGAAGAACAGATAACCTACTGAATGAATCTGTACCAAAGAAACAGCTGCACTTAACTGCCATATCATTACAGATAATAGTGACTCATATGCAAAAATCGATTTCTTCTCAGCAAAAATTTGTTTTCTATTCTTTATAATAGTTTCCTCTTTCTAATATTAAAAACATCATTTATTGGTATTCTGTAACTTTACTTTCGGAGGATCTGCTCCATTTATTGAGAAACAATTAGTGTAGTCAGTGAACAATGAAAAGTTGTTTGTCTTCTTATTAATAGCGCATATGCTGTTGCATTCACCTAGGTTGTTTGGTGCTTAGTTCCACCTAGAGCAGTATCTGAGCCAGCAGGGTAGTTATGATAGAGAATTTTAAAGATATAATGCAGGCATCTGAAGTGGCACTAGTCAAGATTTATAGTAGTGCATTATCTCCTTCCTTTGTGCTGTGAATTCTTCCTTGGGATAATAGCGTTTGTTTATGCTTATATAATTAAATGAATATTCAGATAAAAGAAAGCTGGTGTTATTGTATTAGGATGCTAGGCTTTGGTTTGATACCTAATGCTATTTTGCCAAGGAATTCCACAGAGTTGGTATAAATAGTCAAACACTGCAATAAATGTCAGTTTTATTTTGCCCAACTGATAACAGTCATAAGTGTAGGAAAAGCAGTCCACTTCTTATAGCAAAAAAACTTATTCAAGGATATGTAAGTTATTGTAGGTAAAACTGAATTTTGTGGGGGCTTTTTAGACAGCTTCATCTGCAATATTTTTAGGGGGTTTATGCAGGGAAATAGAGGAATCAGTGAAGTAATTCACTCCTTTATTCCTTTCTTAAAAAAAAAAATGTTGACAGTGCTTTAAAAATATGTTGAAAATTTAAAGCAGCATCAGTGCCTCATATGAGACAATTACAAAGTTTAGTGTTCAAGAGCTGCTCTATTTCATGTACTATATAAAACAAAACATGATGCTTTAATTACGAAAATATTTAAACTAAGCAAAGTTTTTCATCACTCAAGTATTCTTCTGCTCCCAAAATTTATTTCCTACCTGAAGTTGAGTGTAATCCTCTGTTTGCAACACAAAATTATTTCCACCAAAACTGGTTAGGATATCACAGACAAAGGATTTTAATTGCAGTTGGGGAATAAACAGATTACACTTAAGATGGGAGGCAAAGAAATACAAAACAGTAGGAATGTTTTTTAAAAAGTTTGGTTTTCTAAAGTTTTTTATGTAATAGAGACTGTCCTTCAAAGAAGGTTTCACAGAATGACAGAATGGTTGGGGTTGGAAGGGACCTCTGGAGATCATCTAGTCCAACCCCCTGCCAGAGGAGGGTCACCTACAGCAGGTTGCACAGGACGGCGTCCAGGCGGGTTTTGAACGTCTCCAGAGTGGGAGAGTCCACAACCTCTCTGGGCAGCCTGTGCCAGTGCTCTGCCACCCTCAGAGTAAAGAAGTTCCCTCCTTAAGCATACTTTAGTTATATGCATATATGACTTGTTTGATTCGATTGAAATCAGGTTTTACATGAGCCCATATGGTCTTACAAATATTAGCGTGATATTGTAGAGGAAATACCTTTGTTCTTGAGAGGAGTTTGGCAAAAGCCTTAGTCGTATTTCTAGCTACTTTTGAACAGCTGGGTCACTTCCCTTCAAGAGTCAACAAGAAATGTCTCATCTGTGCATTTTTAACTGTTTTTTGGACCAAGATACAAACTTATATTTGAGTTCCAAAGAAGATTAATTATGCAAAAAAATGTGGGGTTTTTCCCCTACATCTCTTGAAAATGGCAGCCTTTACAGTGTAATGTGAAAAACTCTGCCCTCATAAGAAACCATAATACCAATTGGCAAGTTACCATGACCGTGTATTAATGTTCATGCATCTGGCATTCATGTTGTGGTAATGCAGTATGTAAATCTCATTCTATTAGCAAGTTTCCTACATAACACAATAGCATCCTATTATAGATTCATCAGCTATGATATGAAATTCTCATTGCAATCACTGACATTGGTAAAAGAGGCTCAAATTGTTCATTTTTATGGGTCGCTGACTGCTTTCTCCAGTTGTGCAGAGTCTGTTTGCATTGACATCCTCTCAAATTTGTCTTTTTCATTCTTCTTTCTCTACCTGGTCTCTCTACGACCCAGTGCTTTTTGATGATTTAATTCGAGCCTCAAACACAGCACCTACAGTGCTGGGGGATTCTTTACAGGACTTGCTTCCTTGCTGTTCTGGGTGTGTGAATCCTATGCAGTAACTCACATTCCCCATGACACACAAAGACTCAGACCTGCTGGCTCTTAATTTGCTGGCATGGTGACCCTTCGCAGAGCACTGTTCCAGGGCAGGCAGGCGTATGTCAGCTTACACCAGGAAGGGCGGCGTTTTGTCATCCTCATTCCTTCCCCAGTACTGTACCAGGATATACTCCTGGAAGACTCACAATCACAGCAGAGAGCATTTGCCTCTTGTTTAAGTAGTGTAGATGAAAACTTCACAATGAGCAGGTGAGTTTAACTGTACCTGGCTGCTTGAAATTCTTCTGGAAACACATTTTGGTTACCATGGTTCATACTCAAAGAACTATTTTATGGATGGTGCATTGTACTAGTAAATATTGTTCTGGTCTTTTCCCAGTAACAGAACAGACTTTTTTCAGCAGCCAACCATTTAGAACACAATAGCTGAAAGATTAGTCAAAGCATGGGAGGGTAATAACAGTATTACAGATATCTTTATTTCTTTTGGACAAAGCACCCATACTACACAGTTATGCTATGAAGAAATCCAGTTCTTTGTTAATGACAGCTTTATTGAAGGCAGGCTTTCAGAATGAATATACTAGAAATCCTATTAAAGTGCCATCCATTAAACCATTAAAGCGCTCATTAAAACTGTTAGTACAGGCTTGTTATTCATGAGTTATTGGTCTTTCACACTTCTGAAATGTGTCTGCCAATACCACTCTACTCTTTGTTCCAGTGTGGCTATTAAGTCTGAGGAAATATAGATTAACTTTCTTTTGCCAAAAGAGTGCTTTTGGGGAGGATAGTACCACAAAGTGGTTCAGATTGGTGAGAAAAACAGGAAAGATTAAAGTTCAGTCCATTTGCCTAGTTTTGACATAATTTATGTTAACTATGTCTGCATGCAGGCCTAAATATTAATCACTGAATTACACCATCTGGCCATACATCATACAGAGAAGTGAATGGGGAATATAATATGCTGCTGTGATGAACATATCCTCATCTACTTCTACGAATAGCTGACAGAGAAAGCTGCTGTTTGATTTTTTTCTTGGTATTGAAAAGCAGCTTTAGGTCACTTAAACAGTAAGGAGTGAAAAGGGGAAGAATAATACTGAACAGTTGAAGCTAAGCTTTAAATGTAAAGTATTCTTAATAAACTATAAATTCACATAACAGTAGGTATAATATAGAGCTGAAGCACTTTCTCGTAACAGGTAAGGATCTATTTAGACCGTAATTTTCTAAGTGCAACTGTATATGCAGAAATGCTCCTTAAAGTTTATGTTTGCAAAAGGTCGTAATTATGAATAGGTGATTTTATTTTTTTTATTATTTTTATACATCTTTTTTTTATTTTTGATATGGTAAAGCCTGAGTCCTGCAGTCCAGGCTCAAAACTAGCATCATGTTAGTCAGCCAGTTTATTCTGTTATTTTCTAGTTTTCTTGTGAAGTGTGAAGAGAAAGTGTATGTGACATCTTATATTATGAAGTGATTTCCAGAATATTTGGGTACTGTAGGTAAAAACCTAAAAGATCAGGCAGAGTGTCTCCTTCAGTTATATATCTAGAACAGTGCAATACAGTGTTTGCCTCATTTTGTGGCAGTAGGCTGCTCTTTAGCTAGCATGTATGCATATATGCCTCTCAAAAAATTCTGACTGGGTAGTCACAGATAGCGTAGATGTGCTTTATTCTGGGCCAAATAATTGATTTTATTTCAAAATTTCTTTAGAATGTAAAGCACTAATATATTGAGAGCATCTTCTGCTTATTTCGAAATTACTATGTTTATGCTCTAAATTATTACTAGAATTCTGAGCTAAACCAATACTGATTACTTTCTAAACTACTGAAAACCTGACCTGCAGACATCCTGCACAAGTTCTCTTAGTCACCTCCATTCACTCAAAAAAGGCAAAGAGGGAAGATTCTGGCTGAGAGAAGTCTTTATGTAAATTCGATTGCTTTTCAAGTCATACAATGTAGATGAATTGATGGTCAGCAGATAAAGAGCTATATTAATGTGTCTTAAATATACTGTATATGTGTATGACTCTTATTTTCCCAGTGCTGATGGAAATATGGTCCAAATTCTTTCTCTTCACCTTAGATGAAATAAATAGCACTTGGCGGTAAAGATAAGAATATTTGTGGTTTTAAATGTATCAGTGCTTACCTGCTTCAAAGTTCTATCAGGCAGCCATCTGAGAGGATGGGAAAACATTGCTGTAATGAAACTAAATTCTAAGAAAAAGGAATTAAAATTGATGAATAGGAATTTCACTGTGTAGTCAGGAAAAGTTATGTTTTGGTTGGAGAAGGACCAAGCCCTAATACTGGAAGGAAGGATCAGGTTGCTATGTTTATGCTTAACCACAGCACAGAAGTGATGTCTACTTTTGCAAGTGGTGGAATACTGATTGGCTGTTATAGCAACCTGGCACAGGGTGCTGCTGATTGTTACCAGGATTAAGGAAAGGGCATGAGCCACAAAGCATAGTTGCATATACGTGTTGATGAAACAATTTTAGGTCTCTACTGTTGCAGAGAGGGAAAGTAAAACAATGCATGATTAATTGTGACTTCTCAGTACGAGATGACCTTTCATACAGCCACTACCACAACGGGCATAAGCAGGTACCATCTGCTATGTATTTTTTATTTACCCAGCTGTATGTATACCTCAACCATAGAGGTAAAGGTAAGTAGCAGAGCCTGGAGTCTTCCTACTGGTGAAGGATGGAGTGCAGGACAAGCTTCAGTAACTCTATCCTGGAACATGAAGGAAGCAGGAAATAAACAGCGATTCTGGGACCGTATAGTTATGTATGTAAATAAGAGATCATTAACTTTTCAAATATGCCTGAATTGCTCTCCTATTTATTACTCAAGGAAATAAAAATCAAGTCTCTTTATGTTGTCCCTGGATGTCATGCGGTTGGTTCCCTGAGCAACATTGGCATCAAAATGAAAAAACAGAAGCAACGTTGTTTTTCTTCTGGAAAACTTCTTCAGGAACATTTGGAGTTTATTTAGTAAACAGGACACTGAATTGTTTGAACATGTGCACTTAGTAATAGAAAAAGACAAAAATATTTATTTGCCTCCATCCCAGTGTTTTTGAGATTTCTGACATTTTTTTTCATTCTCTGTTATGCTAGAACCCCTCCCTTGCCAAACTGAGTGTGAGGATAAAAAGATGGATAGCATACCCTTGGCCTTCTGAAGAGAAAGCCTTGGATTTGAAAAGCTTATGGTTCAAATTCCTGACAGAAATTTCAGATACATAAAGACAAAATGCTTCATATAATATGTTATAATATCTTACAATGTGTCCTGAAGTCATAATTTTCTTTCAAAAGCAAAATATTTCGAGAGTAAACTGTGGGATCATATGGTTTGGAATCATTATAAATACAACAAGTGCATAGTCCTTAGCTAAAGGTTTCCTTCTCTTTTCTTCTCTTTCTCTTTTGAAGTCTATTGATCCTGGTCAGCAGTTCACATGGGAACACTCTAACCTGGAAGTAAACAAACCAAAGAATAGATATGCGAATGTAATTGCATATGACCATTCTCGTGTTCTACTCTCAGCAATAGAAGGTAAGCAGACTTTTAAACTTAAACTAATTAAATCCCAAAATCGAGTATAATTTTATCTCCTGATATCTTTGCATAGTAATATAAAGAAGTGTTAATTGAAGTAATTTCAGTAACTTCCTATAATGGCAATCCTTGAATGATATTCATTCTCAGTAACTCATTATGAAAATGCACTAAAACTGACACAGGGTCACATAAAGCACTCAATGCATTGGTCCTTGTGTGTATACCAATGTGTTATCTAAAGTAAATTATCATTGCTGTTTACTTACAATAATTCTACAAAGCAAATATAGCAGTAACCATGCATGAATTAAGGGTTTTTTGATCAATGACATTATCAACATATGTAATTACGAGAATTATGTAATATGAGTTTCAGTTGCCAAATCCTTGATGTGAGAAAAAAAAAAAAAAACCAAAACAATTCAACTGTAATTTCTCAGGGAGAATTTTGAGAACTCTCTGTTAAAACTTCCATTTTTTTCTTGTCCATTTACAACCTGATTGTTAAACAAGAATGTTTAAACAAATGCCCACATGCAGACATTGTTGGAACCTCAGTATTTGACTGCCAAAAGATTGGCAGAGAGGTATAATGAGAGCTTTGCATTATATCTTTCTCTGTCAAAAAGCTTTCAAAAAACTTGAATATTTTAGATTTTTAACTGAAGGAAACTGTCCAAGGTGATCAGCCTTGGGTATTGTGTCTGTTTTACCAAGTGCTAAAGCTATGGGAAGCGCTGGTTTTCTCTCAGAGGATTTCTTTTCTTATCAGTTCTGCCTTTCCATTAACCTGCTTCCTGGGATGAAGACAGATTTTCAGTTTATTCTGTTTGTTGACAGTTGGGTATTAATGATGTCCGGAATGTAACTGATTATATATTTAAGAGAAATAATTTAAATGAAAATAAAATTTGCCTTTTTTAACTCTGACAGGACTTGCATATAATACATAAGATGTAGGGAACTGTATTCAGGGCCATAATTATTTCATTCCTAACATGTTCCAAGTTAAACTGCAAGGTGTTTTAATTTACAGTTATAAACAGCTTCTTATCTTTGGCTACTCCAGACCTGAAGACGTTGGATACTGGAGGGACTATATTTATAGGTGTAATCCATTTTAATATTAGCTGCTTGGTGAAGAAAAAGGCAATCCCACTGATTGAAGTTTAGATCTTTACTTATTTATTGCAGCTGCATACCATGGGCTTTGATAACACAGATAAGAGCTCCTCAAATGTATTAGAAAATTTAAATGATTGCCTTGAAAAATTTGCATATGATAATCTGCTTATGTTTGTACCACCTCTGAGTCTCATACAGCAGTTCTGACAAGATTTTTTTGTAACATCACTTACAATTTTTCACATTGCCTTGTAGAAGAATATAGCTGTATAGAAACCTGCTGCTACCTGGTAGAACTACCTGTCTCAACACTGAAGAGAGGGTATTTTAATTAGCTTTATATGTGATGTAATTAAAGAAAAATATCCCTTTATTTGTCACTCGTCCAGAAAAGAGAACTAAGTACATGGTCAGGAAAGGCCAACAACAGCGATTGGACAGCCGTACAGTTAAACTGTAAAGTTTGATTCCCTTTTTTAATTAGGAAATACCACAGTAAGGCTGAATTTTCTAACCCTATAATAGTCAGTGACCCTAACCAAAGAAAAATACCTTTGAAATATCAGTCTTAGATGTAAAACCACAAATGGGATTTTGACCCATCTGGTGATTTGCATAATTTTAAGTATTTTCTCAGTTTTCAGTTTATGGTGCAAAAAGCAAGACAAATCAAATATTAAATGCCTTTTTATGGTATGATAGTTTGTTTTGAAAACAGTAATAAATTAGTATTTAATTATCCTTTTAAATTCCTCCTCCACCCCGGGATTTTACACGATTACCATTCTGAAATTCAGTGTGTGTACCTTCCTAAGTTTCATACATTGGTCTTAGCATTTGGTAATAAGTGCTTCTCTTTCAAGTTTTAAATAAATATTCCTACACTGAAAATACGCAGTTAGCCAAGCATCTTAATTAGTTGGCAGCGCCATTTGTTTTCCTGCTACCAGGAAAATCAATACTTTGGGTATTGTTTAAAAAAAGTAATTCCCCTTTACTTTTGTTACTATACAATTTGATCAGGACCTAAATTTAGACTACATTACATTGTGTTACAACTATATATGGAGAATATTTGGTTGGATTTTACATATAGGCCTTATCTACAATTCTTTGGTGGCCATAAGAATACTAATATTATCAGTGAGGTTTGAATAATAGCTGTGGTCTCTCTAAGATTAAGAGCTCCGTTCTACACCTAAACACTTGGTCCCTGTTTAAGAGCAAATATAAATGAACAAGAAACTAAGCATCTGCCAAACTGTAGTCGTACACTGATGGTCACTTTGCCTCTTGATAGTGTTGCACAAATGTAGAATACTATAATTGCTACTCTAGAATGGGGCGTGAGACTGGTTTTGTTCAGTTGCCTGTCTCTGGCTGTAGCCAATATGAAGTGATTAACAGAAGGTCGTAAGAAGTACAGATCTGAAACGACTTCTTTCCACCCATGGATAATATCAAGTTGTTAAAAATTGGATTAGCCCTGAAACAAAAGGCTTAGTAATGCTTTCAAAGTTGGGTTTTTTTGTGCCTTTTATAACTTGTTACACACGTTCAAGCCTGGTTTTTTATCCCCGCTATGTTTTTGGCCTCTGTAATTGCATATAGCATGGAGTTCCACAACATAATTGCTCACTTTGCAAGAATATATTTTATGTTCTTAAACTCAACACTATTTAAATTTTATTACATTAGATGTCCCTTTGGAAGAAAAACTCAGATTAGTTGTGGTAATTTGAATTTCCACCTGAAAGAAAATATTACTTAGGAAAATTTTGTTCCTATGTTCTTGAAATTTCATCACTCGTGTTGTGCTGTCTTTGGATGTCTCTGAGAGGGACACTTGGAATTTTACAGTGTAATGTAAGAATGTTAGAACACAGTGAAGTTTATTGTATGCATCTAAATGGATTTGAGGGCAGAATTTACTGATTAAAAGAAATAGATCAAGTTAAAATAAGTAGATCTGTGATCTTAAACCTCTAAGGAGTTTAATAAAATACTGGGGAAAAAAAGATTTAAACATTCTGCGTTTTAAAAAGCCCTGCCAGTTCTTTCAGAAGACACCCAAGACTGAAAGTTTGCCAAACGTGGCATGGATTTGCATAACGCCAGTTAGTGATTAAAAAAAAATGGAAAAATAATATCTATGATATTTCAGCAGCGTAATTTTTTATTATTTTTTTTTTTAATGGGAAATTTAGTGGCTTTAAAATGCTGCTACAGCCAGAAGTCTCTGGCTGTAATATAAATGGTCAAGAAAGAAAATGGCAAGAAACTCCTAATATTCTTATTTTTCTGATTGCCAGTTATTGATAAATTATTGTTGAGTATCCAGGCCATCATCTTTAGATATAGAAAGTATTCTGATCAAGATAAATTCTTGAACATCTATTGAACAGTCATGGACTGTACAAATTATTTACACTCACATTGTATTTGTGTTGCATTCTGCTAACAATATATAATTACATGCTTAGGATAATCGTATGCCCCTCCCCCCTGCAAGTCTGGAGTGCGTTAAAAGCAACAAAAGTATTTCAGTGATGAGGTAATGGGATACAGAAAGATCAGTGAAGTAAACTTCATGGTGTAAAAGTCCCTATGAAGCAGACTTCATAGAGTAGACTTCATGGTGGCTGTGCCAACTTATCTTGGCAATGCCAAGATAAGTTGTAGGGCTATAATTATTTTGACCTGTGAATCAAGTTATGCTGTTATAGTTGTAACTTAACAACAAAAATGGTGTCATTCTTCATACCCTTGAAATCAGCTCATAACAATTCTGACTTTTTCCTCTATGCGTACCCACACTGTCCATCAGGGAAAGCTTCAGGAAAACGTCCAGTGGCTTTGTTCTTGAATGGGTAACGAAGATTTGGCAGCTCACAGTTTACTGTGCACATTCGTACTGAAACTGTTTTCTTCAGGATTTGTCATAGAATCATAGAATCAGAATGGTTTGGGTTGGAAAAGACCTTGAAGATTACCTAGTTCCAACGCCCCTGCCATGGGCAGAAACAACTTTCACTAGACCAGGTTGGTCAAAGCCCCATCCAGTGTGGCCTTAAACACTTCCAGGGATTAATAAATTATTGATTATTGAAATATCAAACCCATTGGTGCGCATCAGCCCTCTTAGTGCATCATTTAGAGGTATAAATGAATATTTCTATCCAAAAAAAAGACTGCTAAAATATATAACTTTGGTGTTACTCAGTCTTAAAGAGTTGGAGAATCACCAAATCAAGTTTCAGACAGCTGTAAAGTAATCACAGTATGATAACTTCATGCTGGATTTCAATACCTGCTTTGCACTATCGTGCAATATACTGCTATCTCAATATATTGTGACCTTTGTGCTGGCACAATGCTGTTCTTTGTGTTTCTGAGGAACTGCACTGAACAATCTGTTTACTTTCATTCTGTACCCTGTCTTAATACTAGTCAACTATTACAACAAAATGAAACAAAACAAATCCAAGCTTCCTTTCTTTTTTGTAACAGAACTCTCCTGTTTCCCAGCCTGTTTTTCTGCTGCTCACCTTCCAAGTTTCTCATCTTGCCTGCAGATCTTCTACAACTCCTAGTTTTTAGTTTCTAACCCTACATTTCACCTTTTCCAAATTTTTTTCATCTCACTTTTTTTTTTCCTTTCAAATATTTGTCTTCTGTCCTCTACACAATCCCTTTCTATGTCCTGCTTAATTCTCTCTTCTGCCCACTCTTTTTTGACATTGCCTTCTTTCCATAATTCTCTGTAATTCAGCATTTCACTTTGAGATTCCATATCTTTCGTTCTTTCCCCCTTCACCTGACTCTCCTAGTCCTAATAGTCCATCCACAATCCAGCAATGTATAGGTTTTCATTTTCTGTCATTTCTTTTTCCTTCTTACCTTATATTGTTAGGATGATATGTAGTGCAGTTTCCTCAGTCTTTGTAAAAAGCTTTCATTTTACCAGTGTTCGTTAGTACAATGTCTTCATTGGTCTTGTGCTTAGACCATTTGAATTTGATAATCTCCTTAACTGTATAGACTTTATGTTCCAAAACCTTCCTCAAAAACAGTTGTTACTGGCATCTAGTAGCTGCCGTAGTTAATTTTTGCTCTGATATAGTTCAACATATCAGTCATTGATTTAAACCAATAGGACTGCTTCATCAGCATTTTGAATTCGTCGTTGCATTTTCCCAACTTGTTTACAAGCATGACAGAATTTAATCCTATTACTTCACACTCTTTTTATGACTAACAGCACATCTCTTAGGGAAGCAGCACAGAAACAAAGGTTTATGGTTTAATTTGTTTTAAATAGAAAGGCTGTTCAGTACTTAGCCTTTGTAAAGGCTTGAAATAATTTCATGATTTGATTTCAGTTTGTGAATAAAACTTGAAGTCTAATTAAAGCTATTTAATAATATAACTGTCTTCAGGAAATCAAGTGAATAATTCTGAGGTCTACGTTATTAGCCTTGTGGATCTGAGTCTATGCTGCAGCAAACTGTACTGTCATATCAGTTCATGAGTACAGTCTCAGCATAAATTGGAAGCTCTAGAGCTCATTTTTTTAAATCTTTTGCACTTTAATTGTGGCATCGTCTAATTTTGTTTCATTGCTCATTCACTGTTACTCTGTAAAATCTGAACTACTTTGTTCTCTTGAGATATTTGAAAATGGGATGTCTTTTATGCTCAACTACTCATCTGATTCTTCCCCCATTGTGCTCGATTCCTGTCTGGCAGAGTAAGAAGATTGCAGACTCTGGTCATTCATCACATAGTTGAAAAGGCTACTAGAAAATAGTTATGGTAGAATAACGATCTGGAAGCTTAGTCTTTAGATGGCTTTTTGTGCAGAAACTGTGTCTCTGTCTCCATGAAACTTGTGAAAGTCAGGTTACACTGCATGGGTTACCCTAAATTTACACTTTGGGTGTACTGTCTTAAATCTGCAGTAAATCCCACTGCCAATAGACTTAGTTAAGGTTGCTTTGTGCTCTTCTTGACCCATGTTTTTACAGAATAACTCACCTCTCTTAACTATTAAACCCAAATTTAAGTAATGATGGCAATTGCTGCTGTGCTTGTGGGTATGTTGCCTTCAAGCTATGACAGCTAACAAAGGTATGCAGGATTTCATTGTACTGCAGTCAAACTAGTTGTCATTTGATTGGTTTTGCACTATTAGACTTGACAGAGAATTGTTCAGCTTTCTCAGCTCAGAATGAGGTTATGGCCAGAAAAGTCATTGCAGACAGTGACATTTTAATATTTAGATTTATTTCCTTTTGATAATTGTTTCCGCTTGGTCAGTGTAAATATTTACAGATGTTCAGGTTTTGTATATGTTATTTTTAAACTGCACACACTTCATTAGGCCTCTCATGATGAGGCACCTTCCCTAGAGGGCTTTAAGTTTAGGCGTTGTGGGGACATAGCTGATGAAGCAAAAACTGGTGTGGCAAAGTGTGAGATAGCAAGTGAGAGTAGGAAAGTGGTATTACAGAATACAAAAGGATTTTGGAACAAGATGTGAAACTGAGGTCATGCATGAAAACAGTGATGAAAAGAGGCTCTGTGAGAAATGGGTATGATACTTGAAGGGACTATGAGAATGGATGGAGAACAAAGAAAACACCTAATGGGTACTGTGGGTGAGAGAGTCAATGGAGCTGAGTATTGTGAATCGTATTGTTCTTCTGATCTCAGTAAAGATATAACCCTATAAAGCACTGTATTTTACTAGAGATAAACCCTTGATGAAAATCTCCTCACTGTACAAAGTGTTGGAGCAGCACCTAGTTTTTCCCAAAACTGCATTTGTTAAGTTACTAACAGTTGCTCAAGTCCTATGGTAAATGGACTTTCCTGTCCATGTCCCAGCCACATCCTTTTCATTCTCCATGAGGCTGAGTTGCCTTATAAAAGGATTTTTTCTGGCTAAAGAACATACAGGATATTTTGTGTCCTCTTGATTAAAGGCAAGTGGAGAAATCAAGTGGAAATTTCCACTTTAACCTAGCTTGGAAGAAATCCTCTTTGCAAATACCAGTAATTGTTAATCTTAATTCTTTCTTACTTGCATCTGTGATCAAAGGAGGTATAATCTGGAATCTTTTCTTCATTCTAATCTAAAGAATTAGAATTGATTTAATTTAGAAGTTATTTATTTCAATATGATTTATCAATAAATTTAATACCAGTTAGTAAAGTATTTACGATTATAGACATTCTGGATTTTTTTACATCAGGTACTAGGGTTGGCTGCTAAGATTTGTAAAGAACATTCTTTGGTGCACAGTTTGCAATACTTCTCATGCTTAATTTTCACGCTGAGTTTGTGCAATATCAGCTCCAGAGGACAGCTTTCCCAGAAGATCATTTAACCACTTTACAAAGTGTTGTTTTTCTTTTTCATTTTTTCCTCAGGCTTTTATTTATAACATATGCTTCAAAGTATGATACCAGGCATCATAATATAATTCTAATTTATGCAGAAAACATTTCTTACCAGCTTTCTCAGTTCCTTTGGTAATAATACCCAGTTGGTGTAGATTTCTCCTGTTGGCTTCATTTTTCTTTCTCATCTGTTTTGTGCAAAAATGTTTTATTATCTTGATAAAGGGGGAAAATACAGCATTGTGCCTAGCAGTTGTATTTTCTAAGTCATTAATTCCAATATCCACAATAAGAACTGTCATGTAAAAAAGTTTCAAGTCTACAAGAGTAAGGCTTTTGAACTCCCAATTTCTGCCTTTCATGTAGGGAAACCATGCTTTTCAGCTATAGACTGTGCAGGTTTCAAAGGTTTTTTATTTTGTTTTATTTTTCTCCCAGAAGAGACTTCCAATCAGTTCTAATCATAGTCAACCAGTCTTCTTATGTCCATCCATGCATCTTGCCTGAGGAGTGCCATTTGCTGCCTCTCTTGTGCCCCTGAAGTTATAAACCCTTTCCTTCCCTGAAATATTTTGTCAGTTTTTTCCTTTAATTGTACAGAAAGTCAAATTAAATTAAAATTTGTGTTTAAATATAATTTTAACATATAAAACAAGAAAATCTATTAAGCTTTCTTGGGCATAAAGACAAAATTTTATGCCAGACTACAGCTGCAGTAACCCATAATCTCAATCATTTCAAGATTATATTGGGTCTTAATTAGTGTCACAGTTAATCAGTGGGTTTATTCATTACTAAGTAAATGGTAGAATGAAACACTAATCTTACCCACAATGGGTGGAGAAACTCTTCAATTGTAGCTAAAAAGAAACAAACAAAAATACTAAAGTGGTACCTCTACTTTCCATTCAAATTGAAATTATTTTGGAAGATAGTTTCAGACTTATGACACTTGGTTGTCAGGAAAGACAGGAGTGTGCATCCCCAATAATTCCTGGCTTGGGATCACCAGCAGGAGATATGTCAGGATAGATTTGAAGGTGCAATTTCTGACAAAAAGCTTGAGAAACATTTATTTAAAGATAATTGATAATTTATTGTGTTTCATAGCCAAAGAAATTAAACTCTGTTGCTTTGTGGAGTGAAAATATCACAGCTTTAGAATAAGCCAGGGAGCTTGTACCACCTTGACTTGTCTTTTGAAACAGTTTGTGCAACCTGCACCGTCTGCTGCGGTTGTAGACTTGGGCATGGCAGATTGGCTGTGTAAGCATAAATCATTTATTTCTGCTTAAAGAAGTAACTTCCGTTAATCACTTTAACAAACCTTTTGTGTCATTTTATTATGATGCACATAATATTCTGTATTTCAGCTAACTCTTACGGGGAACACTTCCATGTTCAACACTACAGTAATGCAGGGAATACTGCTTTGCCACCCACCAGCACTGAGATCTCACATGAGTATCTTTTCTTCCTCCAGTCATCAGTTAAAAAAACAGCAGGGACATAGAAACTGCTGCCTGCCATGCTTTGTCTTCCAACATGCACATAGTCAGAGTTAAAAGCCGAACACTGCACTGCTGAACACAGGAGGGATGGGGCTGAGACCTGTATGTCCGTATTCACCCCTTTCTGTGAGCATCACTGCTTTATTAGTCCGGACTAGTCCAGACATTATCTTCACTGCAGCCAATACTCCTCTTCAGCCTCGGCAGGCGGCATGTTATGGTCCAGCTCTCAGTACAGACATGGCGCTGCATGCCCTCAGTTAAACAGATTCCATTTAGGAGCTGGCTCACTTCCATGTGGCTCAAAGCATGGACATGCATCTGGTAGACACACCCAAAGTCCCTCTGTAAGTATTGTCCAAAATACCTCAGCCTCGAGCAATTGAGAGTGTAGGTCCAATGTGCCCACTGGTCTTGGATTCCCCCTTCTTTTCATGCATTTAATTTTTATTCTGACTTGCAGAGGCCTTTATTTGTATGTCCACACACCATATAGCAGATTCCACTGTTTCTTCAACCTGATTTACATAATGTGTGTTGTTAAAATAAAGCTCATAGTTAGCTTCCCATTTAATGGGAAAAAATGAATGTATCGGTAATATTAATAGTCTGACAACGTGAACCCTTTTTCTATATTTAGAAGAAATGCAATGAGCTCAATGAGAGCATTAAGAGGAGCTTACTCAGGACATCTGATGGAGAGGATTCTATGTCTGGCCCACACAGAGGCTGCCATGCTGGTGGGCGACTGCAGGCGGTGTCAGACCAACTTTTAAATGCTGCTGTTTCCTCTACCGGGTCTCTCCATCTGCTACAGATTTTCAACCTTCTTTTATACTTCCTTATCAGACTGAGTCCTTTGTTTCAAAAGACTGGTTGTTTCCAGAGAGGCCATCATACTCCTTGGCTCCACAAATGGCATACACTCACTTGCAAGTACCCGCATACTACTGGGCGTGCAGCAAGCTAAGATTCACTGATCCAGCTGTGTCACACAATTTTTTTCACGCTTGTGCAATAGGACAGCACAGAAATTCTGCCACTTGTTTTCACGCTTCTGTCTTTGCAGGCATACCAGGCAGTGACTATATCAACGCTAACTACATAGATGGCTACAGAAAGCAGAATGCTTACATAGCAACGCAAGGGGCATTGCCAGAAACCTTTGGTGACTTCTGGAGAATGATGTGGGAGCAACGGGGTGCAACAGTCGTCATGATGACAAAATTAGAGGAGAGGTCTAGGGTAAGGAAAACATATACAACGTTAATAATATCATACCTGAGTAACCACTTACATAAGATTTTTGCTTCTTTCCTGTATGTTTGTCTGCCCCCTGTATATGCACAAGAACTGATTATTTTTTTTTAGGTTGCCACCAGTTGAAAGTGTCCACGCTATGAAAATCACTTATAGAGGAAATGTTAGTTCCACTGTGAAATTACCAAGTCGCGCCACTTATTTTGTAGGCTTTTTATACTCTGAAAAACTTGAAATCTCTTGATCTACAGTGATTATTATTTTTTCTGTTTCAATCATACTGGATATATTAGGAGCTGATTGAAAATATTACTTCCTCTGTAGTATCAAGCATACGATTGTATCATCCTGTTATAAGGAAGTTAATATATGTCAACAGCATTCAATTTTCAGTTTTATGTGTTATAGTTTAAATATTATTTAAGATTTGCTTAAGAAACATAGGAATTGTTTTGTTAGCACAAGCTGCATGCTAGAAAAACTCCACAACAGCATATGCAGTATTAGAATACAAAATTGTCTGTGATATTTCAAACTCCATTTTATAGGGTAAAGTAAAATTAGGAAAGTGAAGGACTAAAACATAAGGATATTATTCTAAAAATAGAAGTGTTATAATAAAAGATGTGCTGTATGTGAAGGGAAATCAAAAGTAACAATACTTTTTTATTATATAATAAGGAAAGTGATGGAAAGAGTGGTAACAGACCACTGTGTTGCATGAAGATTTACTGGCAGGTTCTTATTTGATGGCATTCATTGATTCTAATGGTGGATCATTTGGAAGGGGAGGGGAGTGAAAAGAGAAAAAAATAAAAGAAGAAGAGAAAGAGGGTGGGAAAAAGAAAAGGGAAAAACCCTTCTCAGTGGCCATCCAGAAAGCAAAGTGAGTGTCCAGCCCTCAGCACCCTCTCCACTAGAGCAGGCAGTTCCCCCATTGTACTTCTCCACACGATAACTCTGTATTATATGTCCAGGCATACTCAAACTCCTCCTGGGTTGTTCCTGCTTATAATGCTCTTGTCATTGCTGGGAACATGCGTTGACTGGGAGGGTGCTATGTGGCTGGTTCATTGCTCAACGTTCTGCAAATGCATTGATGAGTCCGGTAGTGTAAACCAGAAGCTACAACCAAATGTAGAAATCAGGAAAGGGGAGGGAGAAAGAACGGGTGATTCTACCACCAGTGGCAATTGCTTTCCTTGGGAACCTGCCATAACAACAGGGTTCACAAGTATCGGGGTTCGCAAGTATAAGTCCAAGAGATGGATAACAAACAAGAGTGTCACAGGAAGAATACTGCCACAGGTGTTCTGGTGCACGCTGTCCTGGCAGCTTGTGTGAAAGGGTAGGGAGCTGCAAGTGGGAGGCAGGCTGCAGGATTGCAGGTGGAAGACCCTTAGAAATGCAAAAAGCTAAGGTACCTAAAGTGCTGTGCAACTTATGTTAAAAATGCCATAAATACAGAAGATCAAGAACAGTTCAGAAAGAGAGAAAGAGACTAGGGAGGAGGAGAGGAGATTTATTATCAGAAAAGCTTTTAAATCACTTAAAAGTATCTTATGGAGGTAACTGGATAATAAGTGATATTTCAGTAAGTCGTGGATGAGTTCCATTTCAAAATGAAAATGGTTTTGCATGTGTAAGCTTGGAACAGGGGGGAATGCACCGTAAAGCCTAATGCTGTACTATGTTGGCATTAATGTTTTTTTTCAAATGCTTGGATGCATATAACTGCAATGATTACATAACTTGTTGAACCTCTTGGCAGCAGTCTTTCCTTTCTGGAGACTTAGTGAAGTACATAGATGTATTTATTCTTTTACCATTTCATCACTTTTTTAAAAATAGAGTTGTTTCTTTGCAGTTCGAGCATTGTAGAGCATTCTAATTATAGAATCACTTTCTGCATGTAAATTCAACCTACATTAACACCACTGCCTGTACATACCTGATGGCAATTAGTACATAGCAGAGGGTAATCTTATCAGAAATTTTCATTTTATCTTGAGTCTACAGGCCTTGTCTAGTCTAGGCACTGACAGTTGTTTGGAATTAAGCAAATGAAATTTTGCCCATTTCTTCACTAATTACTTCTTATATAATAAAGTTGCTGCTAAATAGCATCAGTGCTAAGAAAAAGTCTGATCCTAATAAGCAGCCCGTTGCAGAAGGTGTACTTAAATACTTGAGAGTTTATCTTAATACTGCAGGCCACAGACAGCCACAGTCTAGAAAGATGTTTTGATGTAACTAAATGAAATTCTACTCATTCTCGCCAATAATTGCTTAGCAGAGTTTCAAGCTAACTCTAGCCTTTGCTGACTGCACCCTAAAAAAACACTGATCAGAATAGTAATCACCTCCAGAAGTGATTAGCATTCAGCAGCAATGCATTCCCCTGAGTGTAATGAGAGACCAGACAATCTAGTCAATGGATTGTCTGTGCATTCAATGCTTATGTTTGCGTATATTTTTGTGCATAATCTATCTCATTCTGTGTTCATAGGTCAAGTGAGTTTTATGCACTCTAATGCAGAGCATTAGAGATCAGCTACTCAGTACTTAATTCAGCTCCAATCTTAGAGTCTGCAGCTCTGTGAATATGGCATACCAGTTACCTCTTCTAATACAGTAGATACATGTAAGGTAATTAATAGTATTGACGGTGAGGCAGTAGTGGGAATCCCTGTGTGGGAAAAGAATAGAATGACAACATTTCATTGTTATCTTTTCTCATGCTATCATTTTTATATAGCATATCCTTGTACCAGGAGACCAAGTGAAATTTCAAACGTTAAATACAAGCACTGTTACATACCATTAGAGACGAAGATCTTTGCTAATTTTGTCTCTCTTTTTCCTTTGATTCCTTCTTGGTTGCTTTTGTGTCTTGGCAGCCTGATCATTATTCCTGCTGCAAGGCAAGATCATTTCTCTCTGGGACTTCGTCTACTTTCTATCTCCATGTCGTCATTTCTGTTTAGCTTGCTTTTTTCATTTTGTAGTCCTGCAGCTTGTTATCAGCCTTTTTAACCTGGCCTGCATAGATAAAGATGGGGATTTTAATTGCATCTGCAGAAACAAAGTTGGTTCATTAGCATGTGTTAGATGTCTGAGTAACTTCAGCTTTGAGAATGTACATATTTTACAGCTGAGTACATCAAATGAAGATGTTACAGTGAATTCATTATTCATTTGTTTGCCTAAAAGGAAGCTGCAGGAAAAGAGAAGCTCTTTCACTTATAACCTTTCACACTTTGTTGGTTTTGTATGAAATGTCATCACCTGAATATAACTTGACCTAAACCAGACGAGAGGGAGAAAGTCAGTCCCATCATTCAGCTACCATACACATAATTTATATCAAAAAGGATTATGCACACTGGCAGTGCATGGAACAGTGTTGGTAGCATATTTGTCACATACATGAGTTTAATCTAAATGAAATAAAAGAATGATATTGAAAACTGCAAATTAGAGATTAAAAAAAAAGTTGTGTGTTACACTAAGGAAAGCTTTAAAGCACATAAGGCATTAATGTGTGATACCTCTCTTCCCCATTCCTCTGTCTTCCTCTCTGCCCCCAGCAGCGCAGATTTTCCTTTTTTTTTTTTTACATCCTCTGAATTAATTGAATGTTCTGAGAGCTCATGTGCTGTAGTGTATGATGTGAATGACAGAGAATCTCACTTTGTAGCAAAAGATAATATTGCCTCAAACGGGAAACATTTAGTCCTGCCTCCTGTTTCAGGGTAGGGTCCTGTTGTGGATCTGAATTCAATCCTTTCCTTCTTTGCTGCGTAACTCCTTGTTTTGAATACACTTACTATGTTGTTTTGGTAACAGAAAATACTTTCCTCCCTCCCTAACCTCATTGGCAATATTTTCTGTTAGGAGTATAGTGCCTAGGATTAAACTGTCAAAAAACACCATTTAGGTCAAAGCTAAATGACAGTATAATGACCCTAGCAATTATTCAAATGTGAGCCAGATTCTGAACTTCTATACTGCTGATGAAGGCTTTAGTTTTGATACTGATACTATCAGCTTCATTCAAATTTGATAATGACTAAGTGAATACATGAGGAAACTACATTTGTAGCATTCTGTTAGCCTGATCCAGATGCTCATTTGACTGTCAGGAAGTGGATATCATCATCAGTATTATAAGCCAAGAATATATAAAAATATAAGCATAGAGTAATTATCTTGGTTTGTCAAAGTTTAACATCTTGAATCCTGAGTTTTCACTGGGAAGGGGGAGGTAGAAACAAACCCAGTAGAAAAGTCTTGTATCATGTCTCAGATTTCTTTCACCAATATTGAAATAGGTGGAACTATTTGCATGGGTCCTCTATCAGTTCCATAAGAATATCTAAGGATAGTTAAAAATCCCTGGACTTAGCTTCTCTCAACTGATCACTTATACTGGAGGTTCAGGAGAGCTGGCACTGTCCTGAAAAAAGCCAGGTGGACTTTTCCTGAGGTTGCTGCAATGCTAAATATATACTTCTGTTGTTCCAAGTTTCATGCAACAGCTCCAAATCTCCCCAAATCAGAACACTCCATCTGAGTCTTTCAACTCATTTTTTATAGATGTGTAGTCTATCCCGTGTGTTAGAAAAATAGAGATTGGGTGACAGTAGAAATACCAAGCAGATGAAGATGTGTGTCTTGAAGGTAGAATTTGAGTAAAATAATTTTTGCAGTTTTGTTTTGTTTGGTGGGATAGAGGTTGGTTTCTTCTGGGGTTTTTGGTTTGGTTTTTTTTGTTTGTTTGGGGTTTTTTGGTTTTTGGGTTTTGTTTTTTTTTTTAAGGATGGGGACATATTAAATTAAATCAGGGAAGCTTTTTTTCAGATTCAAGTAGTACAAAAAACCAAAAACATTTGAATAAGCGCAGTGGAAAGTATAATTGCACCTTGGGACTCTAGTAAAAATAGCTTTGAAACAAACCTGGACTCTGAAAGATTTCTAAGTCTTGCTATGGGCACATAAAACATAAAGGCAGTTCTGGAAAGAATCTTAAATTCTTCTACTCCAAATGCACAAATTGCTAATATTTTTAATGAATCTTCGTTTGTTGATGGCAGAGTAGGTAGCTGACCTCATAGCTAAGACAAAGAAAGGTACATGCACAACAGAAAGTAATAAGCAAAGAAAACTAAAAGAACGTTGTTTTCTTGTCTATATGAAATGCATGAAGATCTTTCAGGCAAATACAGGCTGTGCAGCAGAATTTTATCTGATCGTGATTAATGTAGTTTAACATTTGTTGTGCAGGGCTTCAGCAGCAAATTTCAGATCTTTCCTCCTAAGTATGTTTTGACAGGTGCTACTGGAGGTATTACCTGTCAAAACACTGGATTGAAACTAAGGGACAATAAGATGTTTTCACTAATATGAGTAGAAAACTCATCAATACATGCACTTAACAATTCATTACAAATTATATCAGTATGGTCCCAAATGCACCTGTATTCTACAGTATTTATACAAAATGTAATTGATTTGTGCCTAAAAGCTGCACTGATGTTTTGTATTGGGTAGCACAGGTATGTATTTTTTTTAAAATTGTGAAATAAGTATTTAAACATATGAAAATATAAATAAAAATTTTAGCTATGTTTTGGTGCAGCTAGAAAAATATGCATGTCTTTATCTGGTACGAGGTGAGTTAATGTCTCCCAGCAGACATATTAGCAGATAAGATGTGTTCTTTCATACTGAATTGTATTGTTTTAGTACAGAAGAATTAAATGTGTAGTTTTGTCATTGTTCATTCCCTAATTTTAATGGCAAACCAATAACTTCTGTATCAATCATGTACTATCAGAATTTTATTTCACTTCGTTAGTGCTGTCAGCTTGCTAAGATATGAGTCAGAAGAAGAATGAATGAGAGAGCTGGCAAAAAAAAAGAAAAGAAAAATCCAAAATCAAGTAGACCGTGTGTTCACCAGATTTACAAAAATAAAAATAAAAATGTGTAGGTTTGTACTGGTTTTTTTTTTCCCCTGTAACAGAATGTGATGGCCACAGTCCAAGAATTCCTACACCATTGTACAAGCTGGAGTCACCAGTTACCAAGTCAGAATTGTAAAACTCAACCATATGGCTATTCATTTTGGAATGATTCTCAGAGGTGCAAGAGCAAGGATGTGCCCAACTGTCACTGAAATGCAGTCGGTCATAGGTGCTAAGTTCATGTAAGAATCTAATCCTAGATGTATGTAGACGGCACTCACCAATAAAGCTTAAACTTTCTGTTTCTAGGCATGTTACAGGTGGAAGTGCTGTGCGAGGTGGCTCAGCTAAAACTCAGACTATTATGTCACCCAGCAAAATAGATGTGGAAATGCCATGCTATAATTTTCTGTGAAAATAAATGCTGTAATTCCACTACATAGGTTGAAAGTAGTTTTGGCATGCCATGGCTGGTTATTTCAGCTTATACACATTTGGAGTTGAGGACATAAAGAATGAATACCCCATGTAAAAAGATGTTGGTAAATTACAGAGAATCTAGAAGAGAACAATAATGATCATAGGTTGGAGAAATGATGTATGGGGAAAGTCAGAAAGAACTGGATTTGTTTTATACATAAGAGAGTGAAGGAAAACATAATATTCTTCCAGCATGTGAAAGGCTGTTAAAAATTTCATGGCAGTCAACTGCTTTCCCTGCCTGTGAGGCTCTAGGAGGAAGAAAGAAACTTTGCAGCAAAGGTGATTTATATTAAACTGTTCAAGAACTTCCAAAATAAACATCATTAATGGAGCAGGAGCTCTGCAGTCTCTTCCACTCTAAGCTTCCAAGAACTGTTTACATCAGAGTCTTACCTGAAATGATATGGCAATACCTGGTACTGCACAGATATTTTTCAAGGCAACTATCCATTTTGTTTGTGGTATGATTCTATGTCCATAAATGAAGTGGTTTCTCTTAGCTGTTAGGATAAACTGATAGTTTGTCGAATTACCATTTCCCTGAGGCAAGCGGTTTAGTCAAAACTGCATTGTAATTCTGTAATTCTGCTTTATTTTCTTAGTTCATTTGCTTTGTGCTTCTGGTAAGAGATATGTTGCTATCTCATATAATTCTTCTATTAATACAGATAGACTATGCCTCATGTATAGTATAGCCATTGACATTTTGACTTGGAAGTTTTCCTCGCAAAATTAAAAATTTGGCATATTTGTTTTCAAAATGCAATGATTAGTTCATGCTTGGTTTAGCACTGCAGCCTATTACCTCAGTGTAGGGAGTTCTTTGGTAGAGAGGGACAACAGGGAGAACCTGTCTCCCTTCTCTGCAGGGAGAACAGGTTGCCCAGAGAAGGTGGTAGATGCCTCATCACTGGGAATATTCAAGGTCCGGCTGCACATGGATCTGAGCAACTTGATCTAGTTGAAGATGTCCCTGCTCATTGCAGGAGGTTGGACTAGATGACCTTTAAAGGTCCCTTCCAACCCAAACTATTCTTCTCTTCTCTTCTCTTCTCTTCTCTTCTCTTCTCTTCTCTTCTCTTCTCTTCTCTTCTCTTCTCTTCTCTTCTCTTCTCTTCTCTTCTCTTCTCTTCTCTTCTCTTCTCTTCTCTTCTCTTCTCTTCTCTTCTCTTCTCTTCTCTTCTCTTCTCTTCTCTTCTCTTCTCTTCTCTCCTCTCCTCTCCTCTCCTCTCCTCTCCTCTCCTCTCCTCTCCTCTCCTCTCCTCTCCTCTCCTCTCCTCTCCTCTCCTCTCCTCTCCTCTCCTCTCCTCGCATCTTGCTGTACTTAACTCTCTGACAGACATCCTTCAAAATGAATTCACTAAGACCCTGCCATCCCTCCTGTTAGGAAGAGTTCAAAAAGAGCATCTCACATTGATGCCAGAAATATAATTTTGAACTGTTCTTGGCTTGTATAGATAAAGATGAAAGATGAGATAGGGAACAGATTTCAAATATGCCCAGGATTCCTTTTAGTATATGTTTCCTTTTGTTTTAATAACCGTACCCAACTCTGTTGTAAGGATCAGAATGGGAACAGTTTGGGGGTTATCTTTTTAATTATCAATTATCTTTCAGTATTAACGGTTAGCCTACTAATCATATCTCAGAAATTTCAAAAAGTAAGAGTGTAATGGGGGTAGATTTGTGGACTTACTGGAGGACTAAAGTTTGTTACAAATTGATTAACCTGATGTTCATTTATGTCTCCAAATCCTGTTTGGTACTTCTTTTCCAAGGCTGCTGTAGTTCAAACCTTAGGCAGAATTATATTGCACTGCAGAGGTGCTTATTTTCTACCTAGTTTTTAAACTCCAAGTACTTGGTTCAGATGAGTTTCAACAATCATAGAATCAAAGAATAGTGTAAGATGAGGGGTAATGGCTTCAAACTGGAAGAGGGCAGATTTAGATTAGATATTAGGAAGAAATTTTTCATTCTGAGGATGGTGAAACACTGGCCCAGGTTGCCCAGAGAAGTTGTGGATGCACCATCCCTGGAGGTGTTCAAGGCCAGGCTGGATGGGGCTTTGAGCAACCTGGTCTAGTGGGAAATGTCCCTGCCCACAGCAGGGGGGGTTGGAACTAGGTGATCTTTAACATCCCTTCCAACTTAAACCATTCTATGATTCTATGAAAGAATCATTTAAGATCATCAAATCTAACCTGTTAACCTAACACTGTGAAGTCCACCACTAACCATGTCCCTAAGCACCACATCTGCATCTTTTAAATACCTCCAGGGATGGTGACTCTTCCCTGGGCAGCCTGTTCCACTGCTTGACAACCTTTTTCAGTGCAGAAATATTTCTTAATATCCAAGCTAAACCTCACATTTCACAACTTGAGGTCATTTCCTATAACTTGTTACCTGGACAAAGAGACTAATACCCACCTTGCTCCACCTTCCTTTGAGGTAGTTATAGAGAGCAATAAGATCTCCCCTCAGCCTCCTTTTCTCCAGACTAAACATCAACATCTTTGCCTTTATTTGCTCACAGGCACATGTCTACTGTAAATCATTATTAGAGACTAGTGCCTACAAATGTTCTTTTGTCTGTAGTAAAAAATGGATTCAAAGAACCAAAATTTGCAGAAGTGGTTGTTTTAGGAATATATTTGGTGAGACTTATAAGGACCTGTCTACCTGGGACTGGGTGCTCAGGTCTTTCAGAATTTAGGATCCTATTAAATTCAGTGCCTCTCTGAAAGCAAAGTCTAAAACTTTATACCGTTCTATCCTCGGCCTTGTTTCTGTATATATTGTTAATCTGTCATTTAGAGTTAGACCAAAGTGAGTAAGTGACACTTGACCAAGTCTTGTTCAAATAAGGCCTAAAAAATATTTTTCTGTACTCTTATTTTTTTTAAATCTTTGCCTTACAATCTTGTGTACCAATCTAGTGTCAGTGCCTAACTCAAATCAGCCTAATCCTAATCTTTAGGTGGCAAGGCATTGTTGTAAAAAGGAAAACGACTTCAGAGTAACAACTGCTTGGAGACAGAACACTAACTGGAATGTCTGAGGCATTAAGCTAGCCTGATAGGGTTTGAGGCAGTTTCCATTGCAAACAACCGTCACTACCTTTTTTATTGCATAATTATTATTATCATTCAACATCATTGTAGAGAGACTTTATTTTTAAAGGAAGAACATCTGAAAATGTAACAACATTTAGAAGGTTTACCTTCTAACACCTTAGAAACCTTTCTAAGGTGTTAGAAAGGTTTGCATGCAAAAGACTATTATTACTAAGAAAAACAGAGCAAGAAGTTTGTTACATGCTGCTGTTATTTCCTATTCCAGATTCAGCACAATTCATTTTCTATTCTTACTGAAAGGAATGTACTACATGAATCTGGCTATTACCAGTTTGCTCTCTCTTTCCCGATCTGCATTTTGTCCTTATAATCTCAGATGACCTGTAACAGCTGCCTCATGTGTTAAGAATCACCTGAAGAGGTTTTTCAGCCTCAGTGATGGAACTTTGTACTGGAAAATTATTTCTCTACCCTTGAATGTCAGGAATCTTTGTATTCATATGTTCGTATGGAAATATACTTGCTTGAGCTCTGTTGATGCATGGCAGTGTCTTCTCTAGTGTCTGTGACTTGTTGAAGTGTGAATATCCACAAATATTCTTAGGAACTCTGTAGCTATTTAAACCCCTCAAGTCTGAAATGGTCTCAAGCTTCTCATTTTTAATGGAAAAGAAAGAATTTACATTTTCTTTCAGTTTTGCTTTCAGTGAATGCTCGTAATTCCATGAAAAGCAAGGATTCGCATGGTCTGAGTGGAAGAAATGTAGAGAAATAAAACCTGTGTATGTTTGAGGGGCAGGTTAAGAGAATGTGCCTGTCATTAGTTATGTCTTCTAGCTATGTCTACTACTATGGTACTTAAAAGATTTTATAATATATTTATAGTCTTTTGAGAGATGCTCTGATCTCAGATGTAGTGGTTTTGGCAGTGTGCAACCTATGATCATGAGATAGTGAAAGTAGTAGTAAAAGGTATGCTTGTCATTGCTTGTAATCGAATTTCTCTTTAAAAAACAGTGGAAAATTATTGGTGAAAACTCTTTTCTGTAACCATGTACAGTTAGTGGCACAGAAAACCTCTCATTGAGTGCAAGTGAATATATTCTGCAGAGGAAGAGATCAACCCTTGGAACTGGGAGCTGGGTGGGTAAGAGGAAGGCGAGACTATGAAATTCAAGAAAGGTGTATTATGAACTAACTGTGAAAATAAATAAACCCTGTAATTCTATTACTGAAGGAGGACATATGTTATCATCACCATACCTTACAACATTGAAGTTGTCTGTTTTCCAAACAATGTACGCAACTGAGTAAGAAATTGCCCTTACTACAGGGAAATTAAACGCAGACCAAAGAGCTAAAGCAAAAACACATTTGGCAAATCATTTCAAAATTGACTTGTTGACATTTAGTGTTAAATTTTGGATGACTCAAGGGGTTTGAGAATATTTTTATGAAAAAACATTAACATGTGGTCTCTGAAAAATAAACTTACTTTAAGTGCTGAAGGCTGGGATCGTAACATAGGATAAAACATTTAATAAGAACTCTGTCTCAGAAAATGGTGTCTTACCAATTAAGTTATATTATTTGATTCTCTGCTGCTGGTGGAGTCCAGTAGAAAACTGTTCTGATCTCTCACAAAGATAAATTGGACTCTAAATTGTTAGGAGTATTGGGAATGTAAGGTTTATGATCACAGAGCAAGAGCGTAGGAGGCAGGTGAGGGCACATCTCTGAAAGGAGACCTCTTGTTCTGAGAAAAATCAAGAGCCAAAAGGAATAAAAGATGTAGTTCCATCAACTTATGCTTCATGTGCTCTTCCAGAAGGTCAAATACACATCAGTCCAAAGTCAGGTTTTCTTTCTAAAAATGTAATACTTATTTTTGTCAGTATAATAATATATACACTGGTCTACAAGTTGTATTTCTTTTTGAACAGTCAGTGTCTGGTGCTTCCAGCATCAGTACTCTGTGTCAGCTAGCTCTCACAGAAAGTATTTTAGAAAAGTTAGAAAATGATTGGAGTTTATGTTAGATAAACTACTAAAAGGGGGGGGGGGGGTGTAGGGGAGAAGGAGAGGCGCAAAAAAAAAAAAAAAAAAAAAACAAAATGCAAAGCCTAAAAATTGCACTTAAAAGAGCAGGCACATTTATTTTCTTCCAGCCTAACTGAAAAGGAGCAATTTTCTACAGCCTTCTAAGTCTAAGTATATACTTAACATATACTGTAACACATACTGCATATTACTGCACAAAAATAAAACAAGTGGGTTTTATTTGCAAAGGTGCTGGTAACCTCCTATGTTCTGAATTTCTGTTTAATTTTTGTGTTGAACATTTATTTCTTTCTATTACTTTTGGAAATTGCTTTTATAAAGTCTTTCTAGTGAGAAAGCTGGTTAATTTTTCAGACATGCTTTCTGGAAGCTGGCACTGCTTCTACAAGCATAAAATTTAGATGTGGGAACTGTAGAGTAAAGAGGAGAACTACATGTTTAGGCATGCAAAGGCAGAGCAAGGCATTTATTTCTTGTATTCATTTTATTAAAAGTACCTAAAGTATTCTACCATTTTTTTCCATTTTTTTTTTTTTTAAATCATTCAAACCAAGCTGGTTTAGTCAGAGGTTTATGCTAAACCTGTAGTAGCTAAGGTTACAAACAATGGCTATTATGTATCAACGTTTTCCATGAAAAACTGTATGTCATTCCTTGGGAATTAATAACTAATAAATAATAAACCACAAATTGTTTGTCTAAAATACAGCTAACCAATATAGACACAAGTTACACTGTGTCTATATTAATGACAAGGTGAAACAAGATTTACTATAATTACATTGAAATAACTCAGTTGGAAATACACCTTTCTGTTTGATTTGCAGAAGATCACAGTGGCTTCTTGTAGTATTAGGTACCTTGCAAATAAATCACCAATATTCATGAAGTTCGTGCAATACTTACTTTTTCAGTAAATAGCACAAGAAAGTAATTACTTAATTCTTCTTAATAATAGAATATTATACACTATTAATCCCATTTTTAAGACTGTAGTATGTTACTTTGTTACAATTCCTTACCTATAAATAAAACTATCAATTCCTGTAAAAAATTATTTCAGGTTTTTTTGCCTCTAACAAATGTTCATCACCTACTTCAGTGGTTAGAATTTTTTCTCCTTTTTATCTAGATTACTTATTCTCAGACTGTGCTTTGTGAACCATTAGTGATCTGTGACCTGTGAGCCCCAAAATAAAATTATCTTCAAGTGAAAGCTATTCGGGACTGGATAGTTTGAGACAGTACTAAGTCTTTTTCAATAAGTACTCTGTAGAGTGAGAAGCGTGGAGAACACATGAGTGTCAAAGACGCATAATTTAATTTTCCATTTTGGGGGAATCACAGTTTTTCTCTTGGATTACCTTGATAATTCACATTTTTATCCGAAACACTGTGCAATGTTCTGCTTTTCTGGGTTTTTACAGTTTGCGTATTCTCACTGAATTTGGTATGGGTCTGGCTTAGGGTGATTAATGAAGGCATTCATTAAACAAATGCAATGTATTATTACTGGACTCAGAATACACTTCTGTACTGTATGCAAGTCTAAATGAGAAGAATGTGTTTTTATAAATAGAACGGAGACCATCTCAGTTTCACTTATCAGTCCCTGAAAGCAAAATATTTTCAACTATTTAACCCCCATACTATGTTGTACCATGTTTTCTGCTTCTTTTAGGCGTTCAGCAGTTATTTTTTCACAATAGCTTTCATCCTAAATACCATTTTAACTGAAACAAATTATTGAGCCTCAGCAATAATGGTAAACATACAGTTTTCTTATGCATGGTAAACATACAGTTTTCTTATGCATCATCTTATACAGAATTATTTCAGTTCATTAATATTCTAAACTATGGTGTTTTGTAAAGGAGATTTCTCTGAATGAAATGTCCTATGTCTTTTAAAATTTGGTGGATGAACTCTATCAAACCATCTGTGAACACAATTTTGTTACATACTTCATAACACTGATCTGAGAAGAAAATTGTGTATGCAGTTAATAGTTGTTGGTACTCTTTCATTTGTCTGTGTACTAAAACTATTTCTCAAAAAATTCAGGTGTTTACTGAGATATTTCTATAAATACTAAATATTAATATCCAATCAACAGTTTATATTTGGGGACTAATGTGAAATAGGTGAAATATGTCAAAAATTATAAAAATAATCAGTCTACCTTTACTGGATTAGTCTTGTTACTAAATTCTGGACAGTGAAAGGTGAGTTGCTGAAAATATAGGTCATATTTTTAGCTACTATAAATATTTTTTTCTTTAGTGTATCTATACTTATTAGTATTTCTTAATCATCTGCCCCACGGAATTAACAAATAACCATTACAGCAGAAGATATTGTAAGAGCTGGTACCAGAAGATCAATGCTTTTGGATAATAAAATAAATTTCTTGTGTTGGATGCTTAGCAGTTGTTGAACATTCTAGCACCATGTACTTTAAAAATCTACAGTGATATACAGTCAGATATATAACAAATATCAGTTTTAAATGTGTTAAATAATTGCATGTTTTTCACTACAGGTGAAGTGTGATCAGTACTGGCCAAGCAGAGGCACAGAAACTTACGGACTAATCCAAGTGACCCTTTTAGACACTGTTGAATTGGCAACATACTGCGTTCGTACATTTGCACTTTACAAGGTATATATATTTACAATATACTTTAAATGTAGGCAACTTTTGTCTTTACCTTTTCATTTCCCTTTTCCTTTTCTTGACCTTTTCATCTTCCTTTTCAATTTCCTTCTATCTTTCCTTCCCTTTCATCTTCCCTTCCCTTTCCTCCCTCATTTCCTCCTAGCAGCACTGAACAATGAGACTTCTTCTACAGAGTGTGTTTTTCTTACAGCATGGAGTTTTGTAAGTTAATACAGAGCTCTCACTATGAGAAACCATTTAACTCAATGAAATAGTAGCTAAAGCTCTGGCCCTTGTGATGCATTACTGTGCAATATAGTTAAAGCTCTTACATTGTTTCAATCCTGCAATTTAGAATATAAGCCACATTTCCCTCCATGTTTCTTTGTGACCCCAAATGTGATTTAAATACACTTCATTAGTATGCATGCTCCTCCAGTTGTTTCATTGAAAAGTGCCAATATCACATCAAGTTGCAGTTTTGTCATGAAGTTTTTTAATTTCATAGAATGGTTCAAGTGAGAAAAGGGAAGTGAGGCAATTCCAGTTCACTGCCTGGCCCGACCATGGTGTCCCAGAACACCCAACACCATTCTTAGCTTTCCTGCGACGAGTCAAGACCTGCAACCCACCTGATGCTGGACCTATGGTTGTACATTGCAGGTAAGACCAGAATTTCTTTCAAAGCATCTTATGTCAGGATTACTGTTTTCTGTTGTTTTGCAGATGAAAACATTATCTTCTTTCAAAGACACTTCTGAGTCTGTCAAATAAAAAGGTGGTTGCGTTGCAAATTGTGGACCTGAGTATGGCACTGCTAACTTAGATGGGCCAGAATTATTTTCTTTGGTCTGTGCAAGAGAAATTATTTTTAGAATATCTAAATGTCTACAGAGAAAATGTCTGCTGGGAGAATACAAATACATCTAAGGCATTGAGAAGGTAGCATGAAGAAGAAAGAGGTAGTGTTGATTTAAGAACTTGAATATTGAAGAATGTTTTTTGAGCAATGAAACAGCTTTTGAAATTATTACTTATATTGTGTTTGAAAGTCAAGCAGATGAAAATTAAGAAAGATAAATGGCAACTTTTATTGAAAAGAGTTAGAAACCTTAATCTGTATTCAAGGTTAAACCCTCAGTTTAGGACTATGACGAGCAGGGACTGCAGGATGCAACCTGGGGAACAGGTTGAGCTCATTTCCAGGCAAATTAGTGCTCTGTGTTGTTTGCAAGGTGGCAAACTTCTCTAGGGTTTATAAGGTATGAATTAATAAATTCCTAAGAGAACAACATCAGCTCTTAAAGTTCTGGGAGTAAGGAAAATGAAGAGGAAGAGATGGGAATTATTTGGAAGAGCAGATGTTCTAGAAAGCCTTAAAATCATACTGGTAAGAATATTATCAGAACATATGTGCGTGCCAGTTCTAATAGACGCTGTAAGATGGGTCCCCCTCATTCCAAGGCTACATTGTTGTAGCTTACATAGCTTAATGTGCTGCCCCTTTCAAAATGAACTCCTAAGATCACTGATTTTTGTGAAGTTCATTTCACTCACTACAAGAAGGACATTGAGGTGTTGGAGCAGGTCCAGAGAAGGGCTACAAAGCTGGTGAGGGGTCTGGAGGATAAGTCTTATGAGGAACGACTGAGGGAACTGGGGTTTAGCCTGGAGAAGAGGGTGTAGAGAGGTGGGGGCTGACCTCTTCTCCCTGGTGACAAGTGATAGGGCAAGAGGTAATAGGTTCAAGTTATGTCAGACGAAGTTTAGATTGGGTATTAGGAAAAATTTTTTCACTGAAAAGGTTATTAAACATTGGAATAGGCTGCCCAGGGAGGTGGTGGATTCGCATTCCTGGCAGTGTTTAAAAAAACAGTAGATGTGGTACTTGAGGACATGGTTTAGAATTGGTTTTGTCAGGGTAGGTTAATGGTAGGACTTGATGATCTTAAAGGTCCCTTCCAACCTCAGCAATTCTATGATTCTATGATCCTATTTTGTGATACCTTCAGTTAGCAAGGCTGAGAGCTACTACTCCCTACACTGAAGCTACAAACGCTTAGCATATTTGAAAACCTGTCTTGCTTTTGTCATCCAAAACCTGAGGAACAGTAATAACAAAGATTACAGCATACCACCCCCTCTAGTTCTGGCTTCTAACATATTGGTAAGCCAGCCGTGGAAGCTGGTTATTTGCACATTTTAAAAGTGATTGATTAAAAGAGGCTCTTGTGTATGAGACAGGAAAATAAAGTCAACAGGAAAACAAAATAAGCAGGACTTCAATGTTGAAAGGCACAGACTGTTTAGAAAAGATCAGAGAATGTGGAAGACAGGTATTTAATGTTTATTGAAACACCAGAGTTAGGAATGTGCAATGAATATAAATAATAATACAAATCTGTTTATACAGTTTGCCGAGTATTTCTTCAACAGAGCCAAATCTTTTTGTACAGGATCTTAAAACTTTTTTAATATTGCCTAGAATTATGGATTGCCTCAGCTATTATTTCATCAGCTTGATACATATAGACCATACCTCCGAAGGTGCTCAGCAGTGAAGATGTTATGCTCTAAATCAAACCCAAAATTAATAGAAGAAATGAATCCTCCCTCTCTGGGAAGGCTGTTAAGTTAGTATAATTACCGACATTCTCTCAATGCAGAAATAGACGAATTAAATTAATTGTTAAGAGCCATACAGCAAGTCAATGGAAAAGATGAAATAACATACAAAGCTAATTATCACTCAGTGGTATTGATGAACTGGAAGGTCATTATTTTCTCTTCATCATTGATTATGCATGCAAATTTCAGAGAAAGTGGTGGTCAGGTTACGTGGTATAATTTGATGCCTGTTGAGAGACTTTTTTTTCCAATTTCCTATTAATTTATTTATCTGTGCTCTACAATATGCATATCCTGGTAGTAAATTTATTGAAGCTCTTTGCCTTATGTATAGCTGCTTGAGACATTAAGATTTTAGGCATTTCATACAATCTATCCTCCACAAAGTAGACTTCCACATATTCTTTTAGCAAGCCTTTTAAGTCACACTTCCAACAATTTTTCTATGAGGAGAAGAACTAATGATAACAGATTTCTTGTAAATTTACAAATTTATGTCTCTCTATATAAAAATTTTACATGACTGGGCATGTAGCAGGAAGTGTTGTGGACAGTCCAAAGTTTATTAAAGTTCCTTAACTCGTCAGTGCTACTGTGCTCACTATCTAGCTGATAGACCAACAAGAATAAGTTACTAAAGTCTTTCTTACAGTACTAAGGGTGTCTCTTTTCAGGCATATTGTAGAACATTATATTTTGAGGTTTGTATTACCTTATCATTTTGATTTTAACATTATTAAATTGGTAAAAAAAATCAGAAAAGAAACTATGCCAGAGCATCAGCACAATTTTTTTTAGTGTGAAAGATAAATCTTTCATTCTGCAACATGAAAAACTTTCACATTTATTTTAAAATAAAGTACTGGTCATGCCTAAACGTTTCATTTCAAGCTCACAAAAAAAAATCATTTTATGTTGAGACAGAAAAAAGTAAGCAATTTTTAAATGTTACCTATTTTTTCTTAGAATCGGCTTTTAGATTTTTCTTTTCTCTCTGTTGCTCAATTTGTAAGTTTCTCTGTTCCAGTCTTTCCTTTGCTTATTATCCTCAGTCATTTCAATTTCTTTCATTTTTTTTTCTCTCCAGTATCTGGACTGCTCTTTATTCCATGGACTCCTCTAATCATATTCTATTTCTGTCCTTCAATTCCACTGTTTTTTCTGTTTTTTACCATATTGCTGAACCATTTCAATGTGAAATATGTTCCTACATGTCTTAGTATTTTCTGTGAAGAAAGATTGTTGTTCGAATGGTAGCAATCTCCTAACAATCTTTGTCATACATCACCTTTCACTGCCTTCTAGTAGTCACCCTTTTCCACTGAGATATTTTATCTGTTCTTGACAAAATTCTTGCTTTTCATTTTTTCTTTTGCTGGCCCCTAGTCTGTCTCTGCAGTCTTTTAAAAAAGTCCTCTTTTTCTTGTTCTGTATTTTATCTGTCTCTGTCTCCCATTTTGTGTTCAAGACTCCCTAAGTGCCTTTTCATTAAAGCTTATGTTCTACAACCATTCGGATTTTAAAAGTATTTCAGACTTTCTCCTCTAGAGCAAAACAATGTAACACAAGGCCATCTCTTGTATCCTTTGTCTATGATAGACAGTGCTTTTCCAAATTATCCCACGGAAGAAGTAATCTGAGTTTTCTCCCCAGTGGGAACGTGGAATACATAGTGGGGAGTGTAGGGCATCTGAGACAGCACTGTTGCCTTCTTTGATGTTTCTGCCAGAACCTAACAAGCTGTCAGAGCTTAGGACATTGTAATAATGACATGTTAAAGAAGTATAAATACAAGGGGGTTTACCTTTCAAAATATGTTTGGTAAAAAGAAAGAGTAGGTATGAAGAAGCTATGGAAGCATTTTTTTTGCAAAGCTTTTAACCCATAAAAAAAAAAAAACAGAAAATAAAAGCTAGCAAGCAACTTAAGTACAGGTAGTAGCTATTTGTCTATAATATTTCTGTGAATTTAGCTCAGTTTCTTGCTGCTCAAAAGCTCACCTCCTTTTCACTTTTGATTCCGGTCAGCACCCCATAAAAGCAACAGGAGCCTGCCTGGGTGAGGAATGAATAAAAGAGCGAGCTATCTGCATTTTGATCCTTGGAGAGTAGCCCTTTATTTATTCTGTATTTATAAGTACATATTGTAAGTGAAATGTTTAGCCCCAGCTTTTCCTTACTACATTCTCCACATCTGCCTTAATATTGACCAACATTTGTCTTTCAGTCCACTTCATGTTTAGAGATTAAGAGTTTTTTCTAGTTTGCTTGGTGGTTTTAGGATATGGTTATATATTCTATAGAGAATCGAGGTAGTTGGAGATCGTTCACAAGTGTGGCCCCAGATCGGTTTGTATCAAAGCTTCAGTAGCCGATAAGCTAGTTTAATATCCTGTTCCTAGGAAATGTTTGCTGAGTATATGAAGAGTTTATTTAATAACTTACACTGTGCTTAGTGGGAAAAAGTCTGAGGTGAAAACAAGTGACAACTGAAGAACCCACCCTATAAACATTTCAATGCATTCTATTCACATAACAGTGACCAGAAAAAAAACTGCATAATCTTAACTGGTGAAATTAATTGTGAATATAAGGCTTACCATTAAAAATTACTAGACTTTATAAGACGTGTTCTGATAAATACATGTCAAAGAAATGCAAGTGGAAGCTTTCCTAAAAAAAATTGTGTGATGAAAGCAAATAAAAATACAGAATTATGTGATCAGAATTGATGACAACATTAGTAATTATTTGTTACCAATGTCCATGCAACAGACATCTTTGTATGTCGTTTACACATCTACTTTTGATAATTAACAATTTGGTTGCCTGTGCAGTATTGAATTTAAATCTAATATAGAAATCAAAAACGTGGAGAAGTGTCACATGTCCATTCTACCAGTCAGACCTCTTGTGTAGAAAAGTTGGCAGATTTTTTAAGCTGAAAAGGTAATTAATGTATAATTAAAGCTATATTATTTTTAAGGAGAAACCATAGATCATTGCTGAAAAGATTATAAAGCACCAAAAGTAATTCAAGGCCTGATCTAAAAGGAGACTTTTTTTTTTTTATTTATGTAATCAGATATTCTGGTAGGACCACCTGTGTGAAAAAGGTGTAGGGTTAATAATATAAATGCATAATACAATTGCACTCTTTTCACAGGAAAAAATCTATACCTTTCTGCCTGTATCCTCCAGGAAGGATAGTTTAGAAAAGTCGAAATCAAGGCAAAGCTAAATTTAGAAATGTATTTGTTATAAACTGCTGTGTTCCTTGATCCTTACTTGAGTTACATTCTCCCAAAGACAGCAGTATCATTATTTTCAGTGTGAGATTTGGTAGAGGAAAGCAGCTAAATCAAAGATGAAGCTGAATGCAAAAACAAAACAAAAAAAAACCACCAAAAGAAATTTAGCAGTCCCATCCTATACTTTTCATAATGTGCGTTCAAATATTAACTTGGCTTATTTAGAATAACTTATCTGAAGATTTTTCTATGGTGGTTGAAATACTTGATTCAGGTAGATGCTTTTTCATTTACAGAATATTATGTTTTAAGACTGTATCCTTTCGGTCCCTTTGCACAGAAGTTGAGCAATATCACAAACCAACTGGTGTCTCTGCATGAGTTGCCCTAATTTGCAGAGCTGATCTAGAAAAAAGGGTTTCTTTAATGAAAAAATGCAGGCTTAAACCCTAGGACTCTGCATTGGTGAGGCTGTAATGTGTGGTCTAATGATAGTGTGGAAAGCACACGTTTTTGTTTGAAGTTGGATTAGTGCAGGCAAACAGGTGCTAATCAGATCACTATAAAATAGCGCCGAAGGGTGTTTGGAGCTTTATGCCACTATGTTTTCAAAACATCACAGAAACTTTAGTAGTTGGTTCAGTAACACTACATGAAAGCTTAACATGTAAGTGCAATCCCATATGTTTGAATCTCTCTTTTTAATACCAGCACCAAGGGGCACATCTTTAAGACGCTTTGTGAAGTTCTGGCAGGTACTGTTAATGCTGCTATTGCAAGTAGAAAAACCTGGATGTTTGGAAGAATGTGACTGTTTTAAGTAAATCCATGTCTGAGTATACTAACATAGCCAGTTAGCACAGTAAAAACAAGTTCATTTTCAAAAAATAACAGAACACAATGTGATCTTGTATTTCTTAAAGTAGAATACTCACCTAATTTTTGTGCAATGTTTCAGAATAGAAAATAAAATTAAAAAAAAAATTATACATATCTAAGGCAATGGTTTTACAGTGGGTTGTTTTACTTCACCTGTATATCTTTTGAACCTCCCTTCCGTTTTTGCCGCATGCCTCACAAGCACTCATTTTCTAATCCTGGCAGTGAGTAGGTTGCAGATGACTGCCTATCCTTTTTCACGGTGGGGGAAAAAATCCCCCCAGTACATATTCAGAAATCTCTCAAAGGAGATTGAAAAATACTAAAAGCTTCCTCATCCCTTCCCTCTCCTTACCCTGAGAACAACTCATGGTCTCTCCTGACTTCCCTGGGCAGCTGAAAGCTCTGGAGAGGAAAAGATAGTAAAGGCATTTTAGTATGACAAGTATTTTAATATCACAAATATTCTAAACTTTCTCTACTTTATCCACGTGTCTTTATCCAGCAGCTACTGGGTTGCCACTATATATTAGACTGTGCTGGGTATAATCCATATACGAAAACACTCTAACACTCTTTCCTCTCCAGCTATTAGCTGTAGGTCACCACATATCTCATTAAGACAACTTTTTTCTCAAAGTCTTCGTTCACAAATAAAAAGCAAAGGGAAAGGGATAATGCCGTTAGATTCTCTTCTTAAAACATGCATAGTTGGTGCCCCTGCTTAGGATGTTTCGTTCCTCTTAATATAAAAATGAAGCAACAAGTAAATGCCCATGTTTTCATTGTATTCCATGTGTATTGGTAGTCTCGGTTACTCTGACCGTGCAGTCAGAGTAGCTGACTGGGAGTCACTTCATTTCTGAACATACCATTCTTCTTGGGAGTTATTTCACTTCTACATGTACGTTATACAAAATACACCGAGGTTTGCAGACTTTGATGCCTTGGGAGCTTGATCTCTGTTTAAGGAACTGGAACTGGATTCTCTTCATTTAGAAATTTTTAGATGGTCGTTCTGTTCATTTAGTTATTGGAATTGCAGAATCTACTGGAAAATGAGAAAGAGTCTAGAAGGAAGGTTGATAAATGCTAGCTGGCAGAAACAAATACTGATGTCCCACCAGCACACCAATTGAGGGGTCATCAGTATAGTGGGACACTACTTGATAATCACGTGTCTAATGAGTGGCATCACAGAGGGACAGGAGTTGGGACTTGCATTCATATTGTCACCAGGAAAACTTTCAAGGTTGTGAAAATTTAGATTCTAAAAGCTTCACAGTTGAAGACCCTGGCTGTATTATGCTGAACATACAAAAGTTTTCACTGTATTGTTGTGCTATGCTCATGCAATTACACAAACAAACGTTTCCATCTGTATGCTGATAGAGCCAGTGATGGATGGGTAATGCTGAATTTTTTTTTCTCTGTTTCAAATTTGACTGTCATTAGTTAGGATCATCTTGATTGCAAAAATGGCAGTTACCTTCCCCAGCAGATCACTCTAACTTAAGGGAAGTCTGGGTCTTATTAGCTTAGATCTCTAATTTGTTTCCCTAAATTTAGGTGCTCACATATGAAAACCTGGAATTATGAACATGACAAGGCTTACCATACAGAAGTTAATATAACAATGTGCAGGGTCCTTAAAGATAGGCTAGGGTACCTTGATGTTTTTAGTTTGAATAGGAAAATACTATGCTACGTTATCTGGAAATCCTCCATGAGGTGTCAAACACCAGCAAACTGATGCTAATCCACTTTCAAGTTTTGTCTTAAGTCAGAAACCAGTTCTGCACAGCACACCAGCCTTCCCTAAAACCTGAACTGAAGCTGCTACATGTACGCTATATGCTTCCATTGTTTATAAGCACAAAAACTCAGTATCACTGCAATCATTATTAAAATTCAAAAGCAAACAAGTGACATGTAATAGCAGTATTTCTTCATGAAGGTTCAAATAATGGAATTTTTTTACTTCTGATCTTTTTGATGAAATCAGTCCTGTGCATATAAAGCCGTCTTTGGTTGGCACTTAGCCTGTGGTTCAGCGGATTGTACCCACACTGCTGTGACACAGGGCTGGATTATCTTTTGAAATCCTAAAAAAGTGCTATGACTACATAGGGCAAGATTTTTTTTCTGGTAGAAGTTAGAAATCTGTAAAGCAACATAGTGAATGCTATTACTAGTGACCTCTCTAGGCCAGTATCCTGTCTCTGACAATGGCAAATGTCAGAACTTTCAGGGGAAAGTATACAAGTCCAATGTCAACAATATTTCACCAAAGTTTCCTCCCCTGCAGCAAGCAGTTAGTGACTAGTTTAGCCCTACTTCATGAGGATTTCAATTCTTTTTACCCATTATTCCTCTAGCTACCTAGAAAAACTGATGGGTACTTTATTGTTCATATTCATGATTGTACAAGCAACAAAACAGACAGTCTTATCTTTCACTTTTTTCTTTGTCGAAGTATTATTCTCTGACGAGTAGTTTCGCACATCATGTTAGAAGACATCTATTTTCTGTTATTTTAAACATGTGCCTCCATTTCACTAAATGTCTTTGGATAAAGGGAGAAAAAAGAACATTCTTTAACGCTGTTTCTTGTTTTAAATGTCTACCCAACTTTCCCTTGGGTTCATCCATCATAGCAAACTACGACAGCAAAATATCCTAACCTGCTTCAGTAGTTGTCATATGGAGGGAGATGGCAGGGTATCTTCACATCCCTAGTCTTTTTGCTGGCTGTCTCTACTTCCTCATTTGTGATGTAGCCTTTTTCTGTAGCCTTGGTAGTAGTAACTATTCCCTACGCTTTTATTTTTTTTTTAGTAAGAGGTAAGGCAGCAATTATAGCTCCAGAATTATGTCACTTTTTCTTATCCAGTGGAGGTACTGAGGCCTGACTTGGATTCGGCCAACAAATGGTGTCAGTTGAGCAGGTCTCCTGGAGACTGATGACTTTTCACTCAGTGAAATAACCTGCCCCTTATTAAAATGTAATAATTTTCTGTAAGATTTTTTTTAACAGAAGCAATGCCTTTTCCATGTGTTATCTCAAATTACAAATATGTTGGTCCTGATAATTATTTCCATATATATATTAGCATGTCCTACAAGGCCTGTAATTTCCTTTGACCTAAGCTGTAGTTTGATACATTATTTGATCAGCAGTCTTAGTGAGTCATTTTATCCATATGTATTTAGTTAATTGGTTATTTTTCTCCCCGCCCATGTTTATATATAATATACTCTACAAAGGAAAAGGAAATCTGACTGCTTGCAGCTGAGCCTAGTAAAAGAGCAATTAGGTTCTATCAGAGCCAGCAGCTGTCCGTAATGAATTCTGAATTAAAATTATGAGTGAAGAAAAGAATCCAGCCATCTGCAGGAAATGTGAAAATATTTTTATAACCCAATAGCTGAATTCTGGAAAGGGGTATCTCTGAGATTTCCCAGCTGTACCTACAGTAAATTCCGGAATATCCATGGACACACAGTATACTGGAACACATTGCATCAACTTGGCTACCCAGCGTGTTTGGCTAACTTCGAACAGGCTGTATTTTTATCTAAAGTAATCAGCATGAAAGCCTCTTTAAATCATCTCCCTGTGTCTCTAGAAGTAAAACGCAGCTTTAAAAATAGTCCTGTTATCTTTTCATGGAGGCTTTCCAATCAGGATTCTGCCCTGCATATTAATCTTTCTTCGTTTTTCATACTTTTATAGACTTACTTCAGGGTCTCATCACTTGCTATCAGATTTTGTCAATGACCGCTGTTCCAAGTGAATCCTGCATTGTGGTGCCTATTTTTTTTTTGTCACCTGAATTTTAAAAATAGTTTATAATTGTTGAAAAATTATCATAATATTATCCAAGCTCATTTTACAGCTACTTTGGAACATCTACACCAAAACCCCCATGATTTTCATTATAACTTGTCCACAGTATTTGCTCATAAGGTTCAAAAATCCTGAAAAGAAAGAGAGATTAGTGTCCAGCCTCTATATGACAAATTGTGATTAAGAAATGTGAAATGCTTAGTGATACTAATCTCTCACAACCTGATTTTCCACTACGTTACAGAGAATGCATGCTTGTATAAAGACTACTGAGGTTAAAGAAAAGAAACATCAGAAGTAATACTAGTAACCAAGTTCTTCAGCTGTCAGCGAAGTATTGTCAGAGATCTTGAAAAGGGTGTTTATTCTTTTCACCACTTGGTCTAAGAAGACAGAGGACCAGGAAGAGCCTTGAGATGAGCTCATCAGAGGACCTTGATAGTTTTTTCTTCTCTGTTTACTGCTGTGTAACATCTTACTGAGTTTTTACTGTGTTGCAAACAGTTTAAACCAAATCTCATCCTCTGAATGTATCCTCTAGATATATTAGTTCTCCACAGAAAAGGAAGAGACATCTTGAGGTGGTGATCCAAAACACTAGGTCTTCTACTAAAGTCCCAACAGCTTCAAGCTTGAAGACTAATTTCTGGTAATTTCCACGTTTCCAGAGTAGGAAAAAAAAAAAAAAAAAAGAAGAAAAAAAAAGGATTTGTATAGATCCCAGTTCACTTAGGGCTTTGAACTGTGATGGGTGCTGAAAAAAAAAAAAGCTAAAGAGGACTGAGGAGACCTGCTACTATGTTTTCTTTTTTGCTTTGTACTTACCAGATGAAATACTATGTCTGGATGACAATCTGGGATGTCATTACTGTTCTGTCAGTCTAAAACCAAAGCATAGCAAATGGCAAGTGGTAGCATTCTGACGATAAAAACAGGGATCCTGTGGGCAGTCAGTCTTAAGAAAAAGAAGCAATTGTTGACCACCATAGGTATACAAACACCTAGAATCAGGGAGGGATCCAGAAGGACTCTGAAACTAGGAAGCACCTTAGTGTTCAGCAAGTACTTTCAAGGTCATCCTGTTATCCAGTACTGCAGAACACATTTCTTCCCACCTTATTTATTTCATTTTCAGATAGCATCAGTTCACCTTCCTGTTTCCCACACAGGTAGGGCAATTGCTCTTCTACATGTTCCACGTGAAAATGTAATCAAAGCACAGAAATATGCAGAAATACAAAACAACTCCTCAAAATGTTCCAGCAAACGCAAAACAGGTTGAAATGCAAAGAATTCGAGGAGTAGTTATTAGCAGCAAGCATCATAATTTCTGGTTGTTGACTTCTTTGCTGTGCTGTAATCTTCACTTTTATTTATTGATGACAGGATTGCAGTGTACTTCCTCTCATAGATTATCCAGAAGCATAATTTTCTGTATTTACTACAGCTCTTCATTCATAGATCTATCTTTAATTGAAGGCGACAAGTCACAGTAAGATGTGTTTTTAAAATTAACCTCAAAATACATTCTTTGTCACGAAACTGTATTTCAGTAAATTTTAGATCTTTCTTTCTTTAATGGAATGCATAATGACAAGAATGCTTTGTGAATGCATTGTACAGTACATTGCAAAGTACAAATGTGCACTGAAACTCGACAAATCTCACAGAGAAGATGTATTTAGGATAGTTAGTCTTTGATGCTAAATACACAGTGCAGTACACTGAATACATAAGATCATATTTAGAGAAGCAGGAAAATAAGGAGGATATCTAAATGGATTAATTTGAAATAAAAATCACAGTAAATCCTTGTGCACAGATAAAACAGTACAGAGAAATAGTTTATTCTAATTTCTTGTCCTTATATATCTGAGTAATAGAAAAAATCAGGTGATACAGTGATTTATAATAAGGTGTGTATATAAAAATCCTTTAGGAAAAGCAGGATTATGGCATGTATTGCTACATAAAATCAACAATCAACTCTGAAGGGAGACTGAGATAAGAAAAAGAAGTGGTATGAAAAAGTGTCAATGAACTTTGCAGTTGTCATACTGTGTAATTTCTGCTAAATTCCATCTCTCAAGCAGAACAACGAGAGACATTTTTCACCAAATTTCAGGAAAGAAGCAGGCAGAAGTACTCTGTGATATTCTGTCCCTTTGAAGGAAGAAAAAGCAAGGTTCATAAGTAGTACTGTCCCTTTTCAATGGCATAGTTCCTAAAAGTGTGAGATACCCAAAGCCAGGAGTTTTGATTGAAAGGAAGAGGTCCAGATGATCTGATTAGCGATGGGGTGCATGGAATGATTGTGCTTTCTTTAAGTATGTGGGACCATGAGACCAAATTTAGACAGTGCATTTAAGCTTCTCTCCCAGGACATGTCTCGAATGCTATTTCCTTAGAGTGCCTATCCAGCAAAGTCTAATAAAAGGATTTCTGTGGAAGTTATGTCTGTAACTTGTCGGTTAATGGATCCTTTCCTCTATGAATTTCTTTTTGGCATCCATGGTATTCTGCAACAAGGAGTTTCACAATTTAATTATGTACTACATGAAAAACTACCTCCTGTTTGTTTTAAATTCTCTGTCTCATCATTTCAGTTCATAATCCTATTTCTTGTGTTACAAGCAAAAAAGGAATAGCCATTTCCTTTTCACATCGTCCACATAACACATGGGTTTATGCCCTTCTTTAATATCTCCCTTTCTCTTGAGTCTTCCCTGCTCCGATCTGAGTTATCCAGTTTGATTAGCCTCCCCTTCATACATTGTCATCCTCTTTGATATGTTTCTTCAACCTTATGATTTCTCTACCATTCTTGAGATGGGCCACACTGCTTGTTGTGGAGGCAAATGCAAGGGCAGCCCTTTGGCATGCTAAATGGCCTCAGAATGGCTTTCACGGGAAAATTTACAGAAGCCTTCGGTAAATAAGGGATTCACAGGGTGGTGAGTGAATGAATGAGTGTGAGACTGAATAAAGATATCACACAAAATTATTCCAATCCTACAGAAACCTCCTAAATCTAATTGCAGTGCAAAAATGTAACTTCAGGTAAATGGCTGTCACATTTTAAAAGTATGCTCAGAATTTACCTGTGGCTGTAATATTTGTGGTTTCAAATGTTATTTTCTTTCACCCCATTACTTTCACAAACTAATTATATGTCTTTTACTTTCATAGTGCAACATGGTACATCTTCCTCCACTGCTAACACGTAAATTATCTCTAATACTTGTGAGCTGTCAGTTAGTGGAGTTGCTCTTTACATTATGCACTTCCACAACTACATTCCTGTGTTGCTTTGAAGCTATATAGGGTCCTTCCACACTTCTGTAAAGTTCTGGCTCAACAGACCTGTATTTAAAGTCTGGTGAGAGGATTTGAACAGCTGTCCTTGTTAGAAGTGTCTCTTAAAAAGTTTTTGTTTTGTTTTGTGTTTTTTTGAACATTACTAATGCTACATTTTATCCTGCATAGAAAACCCAGCTTTTAAAATTATTTTAATAAACAGTTATTCCCTGTACATGGGATTTGTTAGAGAAATTTCATGGCGTTTTGATTCTGTATGTTCTAATATTTGAGAGTTTGTTTGTTTGTGTTCATGATACAATCTGGTTAGACAGCTTCTTGTGCTTGATCTCTCCAGAGCTGAATTTAGGATTAGATGGAGAACAGATTTACTTCCTGTACATTATTACACTTCTGTAATTGCACATTACAGAAAAATTGGCTTAAATCTGGGGCAGTTATATTTGAAGATTTTATGGTAATGGTAGAATTCGGAGAACATACAGACTGAAAGGAAAATCTTCATAAAGCTCAGTAAAGGAAGAAAGATCTAAGGCTGACTTTTGATTTGTGAGCCTCCTATGCTTTTGCCAGCTACTTGTGAAAACTCTGGGGAGCTCTAGACTGAGCTTTATCTACTTGAAATGAAATCTTCTCCTGTTTTCTGGGGTTCTTTTTCTTCCCTTGTTCAGTTTAAGAAGCTTTATATGACTTCAGTGACGAATATGGTTGCATCCATGCATAGCATAGAGATGAAGAAAATGCAATGGCTGAAATCTTTTGGTTGGTGAAGCATTGCAGCTAAAAATGTGTTGTATACCATGCTTAATTACTGGTATCTGACTATAAACATAGTGAGAAGAAAAGAAAGTAATTGTGCACTTGCAGATCAGTTCTCAAAGGTCTCTTATAAGCCAGTACCAGAATTCTTGAAGCAGTCCAGTATCTCTTCTAAAGAAATTTAAATTTACCTCTTTGCACAAGGTCTTTATGCAATTTCAGTCAGATGTATCCTTTCAAAAGGGTGTTCAATGGTTTCACAAGGGGCATTTTTGCTGCTTCTTGGACAAAGTGGCGATTTTCAACTGTGTTCTCATTTCCTAACAGGAAGAAAATAATCTAAATATTGCTCTTGTCAGGACTACTACAGAATTTCTGTAGGATTGGAATCTAATTAATCATATCAAGTTCCTCTATAAAAACCAAGCATTTTTATATGTTTGCCGTATCACAAGCAATTTTATGCACTTTCAGTTCATAAATGCAAGCCTCATTCAATCTGAAACTGTAATATTCAATAAAATTTTCCCCTGATATGAGTCAAGAATGTCCTAAATGATTTTTGGTCCATATTTTACTGTCTTTGCTTCCAATTAAATGATCTGTGAATACTGGCAATTACACTGCCTTCCTTTGCCAAATCACTGAAGTATCAGTAAAGGGTCATCATTTAAACAGCTACAAATTAATCACCAAAGCCAACCTTTAACACATCCATACAGTGATTTTAATGTGGAATGGTCCCCTTATGCCTCTTAATTTTTCTTTTTGTGAATTGCAGCTGTATTGCATCACAGGACATTAAACATGTTTCATCTCGTGGGACTGAGTCACGCATGTTTTTAGAAATTGAAAACAAATGTTATAATAGGACGAATGATAATATTTGAAGCAATAACAGTTTCCTAATAGGTATGCCTGTTTAATAGATTACTTAGGTTTTCAGCTTGTAAATGTAACAATATTTTTCTCTAGCTGAAGTGATAGAATATTTTTTTAAATTTTGTTTGACAGTAACACCGAAAAGATGCAAACCAAAAGGACAAGAAAATCAATAACAAGTGTAGAATTAATTTTGAAATTATTCTCATTAGCTGAATTATGATCATTAGCAGAAAGTAAATAGGATTTTTTTTTTTTTTATGTTCCAGTGGCATATTAGCGAGGATTCAAAGTGCTTGGCTTCCCAGCAGTGTATCAGTACCATATTAAGAAGTCTGTGTGATAGCAGAAGAGAAGGAGAAGCAGAGGGTAAAGACAGGAAAGTTTCTTGTTCTTGTATAGGAAGTTATTGGAGTTTGGAGTAAGAAGGTATGTGGGGGCAAAGAGGAAGGAAGTTAAAATACTCATAGCATTGGTTTCATTTTTACCTGGAAACCCAAACGAGTAGTCTGATAGACACACAGCTCGTTTATAATTGGCAGAGTTGGAATGTCTTGAACACCTTGAGGTAGTAAAATATCTTACTGGATAAAGTGATCCGGAGAGGAGTGTGTCAGGAGCCCAGTGGAGCCAGATGCCTCAATAAATGTGTAGTGCGTCAGCCCCTCCATTCTTATCATGAAAACATTGGTGCGTAGTAATGTGTTTTGGTCTGGTTTTGTGATCTTCACAACCTCTGCATAAACCTGTAAGCCAGCAAATATCTTCTGTGGTACAGTATGCTAATAAGTATTCCTCTTTGAGTTTGCTTATGGGAAGAATAAATATATAAATGATAATACAAGACGTGAAGAGAAGAAATGAAAACTGCTCGTTCCAGCTGAAAGTGCAAGCTTTTGCAGTTGTGCTCTGTAGGTACCAGAGAACGTTTTAATGTTTGATCTGAAAAATGGCATATCCAGTTAGAAACATGGTGCTTGGACATTAATTCATTAATACATGATAGGAAAGAGAACCATATTCTAAGCTTCTAAGAACATCTGCACCAGGGGAGAGCATCTGTCATTTGTTTCAGTGCCGAGCCAGCCCAAACCACAACAACTTGATCGGCACTTGTTAGGCTAATAAAAACTGAATTCAAAGAGGTATTATTTAAGGACTGGTTTAAAACTTTTTATAAACCAGTCTGACATACAAATGTGAGCTACTTGTGGTTATTTCTCTGCAAGAAAAAAAAAAAAAAAGCAAGAGTGAGACAATTTTTTAGTCTTTCTCCATGATTATTACCAACGTTAAGGTTACTAAGGTTTCCTGGAATGCAGAGCTTATATTATACAAGGTAAATGAACGTCCCCTTAGCTAGGATAGCCATCATTTCATTTGTCTGTATATTTTCTTTCTCTACAACTCCCATTGATCAATACCATTGATTGGTAAGTTTTCTTAAGCTCAGAGTATTGATTAAGTCTTGTCAGAGTGGCATCTAAGAAAGTTGAGATTGATGCATTTGGTCTGTTAGCAGAAGTCTTCAGCTGCTTGAAGGGGAACTGCTTCTGGGAAGAGTAACTGGTGGCAAGAATACATGATTAACAATATGTAAATATGGAGTCTTAGAAACAAAACTTACCTCATGTGAGACTAAAACATCTTTCTGTACTTTCTGATTTGGTTGTAAGTAAATGCAGTTTGCTGGCAACTGGCATAGAGGCTTAAAGCACATGCAAGAAAGAAAGGCTTACCCTTAATTATCAATTTCAGGATGGAATTGTGATATTTAATATCTCATGAAAATATAGGAACTGTAAGAAGATCTTGGTTTTTATACAACTGTCCTCTAGAAGATGGGTTGTAATTATTTTTATTTCTTTCTAGCTCTTTTCAAAAAATCACAGTTTCTGGTGTGCACAAATATCCTTAACTTAGATAATGTCAGTGTCTTAAGGGTTTATAAAATATCACTTACTATACTACCTACTGCATTTCGTGTCACTAGCTGAAAACAGTTAAGCATTTAGAAGGCCAGAAACTATCATTCATTGTCACAGACTTGATGTGTTCCCAGGTATAAAAATGATACACAAAACCCATTATATTTTACAGTTGTGCTTTATACAGCTACATGTATGCAAATAGTTGAAACAAAACTTCATAAAGTTCAGTCATATACATGGCTGTAAAAACACAATTATCCATCTGAAGATTTGATTCAGTACAGTTGATGTCCAAACACCTCCATACAAGAATTCCTATAGAGATTTTAGGAAATAGGGCTTTATTTAGTACACAAGTTGCATATTCAGACCTTCAGTATATTTTCTGGTCTTCTATATTCTGTAATCTTTCTCATATTCCTTCTACATCATTCCTGTTCAGTTAAGCCAAATGTGTGTATGACTAACAGTAATCACATCAAGGTGAGAACTGAAAATCTCTTTTTCCTTCTCCTGATTGCATAACATTGTCTTCAGGAGTTATTAAAGGTAGCCCGTGCATGTAACAGACGACACCTTTAAGACAGGGAGGCAATGACTGAAAATCCTGGAAACTCTGGCACATTTTGACAGCAGGTATCATAAAAATAAGTAGGTCTATTACTGAGACAGGATTAATTCCCTTAGATCCAACTGAATATTTCATGATCAAGGCTTATTCGTGTTCCAAGCTCACAGTAGCTGACCCATGTCTTCTTCTACCCTCAAGTCCCACCAAAGAGGGGAAAGCAAGTGTCTAGCTAAGAGTTGTTCCTGAGGAATCCTTTACTATGCAGAGCTAAGAAGTAGTAGTTTCTTTGGCCTTAAAAGGATTGATGGGACTTCACTTCAGCTCCTGCCTAAAATCAACAACTGACTTCACTTAGAACCTGTGAGGAAGCACTAACTTTGCCTCTCCCTGAGAAATATTACTCACCCAGCCTGGACATTAATTCAGTGCTGTGATTTCAAGCTCGGTCTTTAAGCATATTTTAGTCCTTTTATAAACTGTCCTTTGAAATAGTGTGATGACTAAGCACCCTGGTACAGATTCTGGCCATTCCAGATCTTTCTTACATTTTCCTAGAGATGCAAGACAGACATTGAAGTGGCCAGCTGGGGATTTCTCCAGCCTACAGCTAGCACAGCTAACTAGGCATGGCTCTGCATTGCAAAGAATAACAGTATGGTCAGGCTAAGTGAAAGAGCAAAGGACAGAAAAACTGCGTTAATAAGAGCCCCGTTGACAGAGTTGGGAGAGGGACAGAAAGTTTACCTCCGAAGCACGATAGAAATACGTAAGACTTATTTTCTGTAATATTATTGTTTGCCAGTAAATTCACCTCTGTAAACAGAATAGCACCAACAGGATATTTAATGAGTTAGAAATCATGTTACAAACAAAGCTTGAATTCTTAGAGGATTCATCATCTCCAGTAATTTCCATTTTTAAGAACATATATTTCTGGAACATGTTGCAATGTGTTTTATTTCTATTATAGTCAAGCCTGAAACCGCAAGATGCAAAGATCTCATATAAAACCATTCTGTGTTCTCAATTGCTTGTAGTAGGTGTTAAAGGAGTTTACTTGTTTCAGGGCACCAACCTCTTTCATAAAAGCTGATGTTCGTATTCAGAAAACGTGCTGTTCAAATCAGTGTTATGAAACTTTAAAACCTGAATGCCATGAAAGTAAGCACAATGCATGAAATAGTCCTTCACGTTTTCCCTCTTGTGTTCATTTCTTTTAGTGCTGGAGTCGGCAGGACTGGCTGTTTCATTGTGATAGATGCCATGTTAGAGAGAATAAAGCATGAAAAGACTGTAGATATTTATGGCCACGTAACTCTAATGAGAGCACAGAGGAATTACATGGTTCAAACTGAGGACCAATACATCTTTATCCACGATGCACTGCTGGAAGCAGTGACATGTGGAAATACCGAAGTGCCAGCCAGAAACCTGTATGCATATATCCAGAAGCTGACACAGATAGAAACAGGCGAGAATGTCACAGGAATGGAACTGGAATTTAAGGTACTTGGATTTTATGTTGTGGGGAACCAAAAACAAATGGTGTAACACTTAATGCTGGTCTGCCCTCCGGCAGTTGTTTCCAGTAATCAAAAGATAAAACTTTGGCAGGCAAAAATATTAAATTAGGAAGACGATGCTTTGAAAAATGTACAATTCTATCCTCAATTGGTGCCCAGAGAAGAACCGTTCAGTAAGGGTGGTTTAACCCTCCTGTTCCTTTTTTGTTTCAATAGCTTGAAATGTGTATTTGTGTAACCATTTAATTCTTAAATTTGTCCGTATACATTAATGAAGCAGACATTAATCTTCTATAAGGTATTAAAAGAAGCTTTACAAATATTTAAGTAATCCAGCAGACTATGGAAAAGTAACCATCCAAAATTGAAATTATTCATTAATGGATACTGAGCAGGATCATCAAGTCTGACAGTGTCTTTTTTTTTTTTTTGTCATACCTGCGCTTAATTATTTTAATTTATTTTCAACAGCGTCTTGCTAGCTCTAAGGCTCACACTTCAAGATTCATCAGTGCCAATCTTCCATGTAATAAATTCAAAAATCGCCTTGTCAATATTATGCCATATGAGTCTACAAGGGTATGTTTGCAACCAATCCGAGGAGTAGAAGGATCTGATTATATTAATGCCAGTTTCATTGATGGATACAGGTAATAATGTTAATATGTTATCATGTAGATTGGTTTAAAAGTTTACAAAATTATTTATGTAACTATATTGAAAATAGCAATATTTAGTATTGAAAATTAATATTCTTTATTGTCTGTGCATGCCATGTTTGATTGGGTGGGTTTTTAAATATTAATAAAAGTTTTAGATTTTCAGCCATGCAATACAGGAAAATTCTGTAAATGACATAGTCTTAAATGTTATATTTTTACCTACTGTTAAACCATTGTGAAGGCCCAGTATGTTTTACATGCTGAAAGTTATTGAATTAAAATCTCAATTTTAAGCACATTTGTGATTTGAAACTTCTGTTTTTTCACAACTGTTCTGTATCTTAAAAAGATACATAGAAATAACATACAGGAGGCACACTCTCTGTGTCAAGGTGATAACCTACGATCTTGGAACACAGATTAAGACTAGACCTAGCCACCAAAAACATTTTATACGTAAACAGTTGTGTAGCCCACCAACATCTTCTTGGCAACACAGAGCAATATACCCTCAGCTGCCTTAAACAGCTGGTAGAAAAAGGCATGAAGGAGAAGCAGTATAGTTTCCTATACAGCAGTTTAGCTGTACCTGAGTATCAGTATCCACAGAGATCATTTTCTGAGCCTCTGCTCATAATTGGAAACAATCTCTGTCTCCACTGTCATCCACAAAGGTCTATCTGTTGGCTGAAAGAAGCAAGAACAACATGAATTGGTCATCATCTTATAAAGCTGCTGATCCAGAAGCTTTTAACAGCTTGGAGGTAGCTTCCACTAGTAGGATATTTAGGCCTGGAAATGCAGGGCACTCCATTCCTGACTTTTCTTGCTTCCTTACTTTTGCTGGAGGCATCAGACTGTTGAAAAGGAGTTAATAAAGAAACTGCTTGATGCTATAATTCCTAAACTTAATAGATTGTTAGACAGTTATTTCTACAAAATGAACCAGCACAACTAAGTGTTTCTTAAGTGCTTTTTACAGCACACAAAATTGAGCTATTAGAGTTGCATTAAATTTTAAATAATAATGATAAAGACATACATCATAATATTAACAGAGTAATTTCCCTCTCAAAGTTCTAAAAATAAAAAGCCATAGTTTGATTAAACAATCATAATAAGATTTTAATATGCTTATTATAATAGTATATAATTTTTTCCTCTAGATAATGTTTACATATAAACATACAACGTATATCAGTTCAATTTTTGATTAAAATGTTTTTCTTAATTTACTTTTTTTTAAACATAGACAACAAAAAGCTTACATAGCTACACAGGGTCCTTTAGCAGAAACAACTGAAGACTTCTGGAGAATGCTCTGGGAGCATAATTCAACAATTGTGGTCATGCTCACTAAGCTACGAGAAATGGGCAGAGTAAGTATTGCTGTAATATTCCTTTACTAAAATGTATGTTATAATGATTTTTTATTAAAATACTTCATTGTTACGGGAATGTCTAAAGATAATGGTGAGGATTTAGGTTCCTTCTTCTTCTGGAATATCGGTGGCATTGTTAATCACCATGTCTAAGTTTTTCCAATCCGTAGGTGTGTTACAATAGACAAGCTAGATGTGGCATTTTTTTGTGGGAAGACTGAGATTCATTTTGCGTGTGGATATTCCGAAGTGTGCAGAGAGAACATTGCTATCTATTCAAAATGAAGATTTCTTATTTGGAAACTTCACTTTTACAGTGTCTGTGTTTAACAATGTTAAAAGAAAATGTGATAATTTTGAGATCTGAATGTCTTCTGTGTGTTCATAGTGCCGAACTTTAAAGTTTCAACACCCAGTTTACAGTCCTAAACTCATTCAAGTGCTGCTTTGTGTAATGGAAAGAATGAAGCAGTTTACTATTTGGACAGGATTACATCAAGATAAAGTCGGTATATGATAAGTGAAAACTGAGTCAGGCCATGTGTGTGGGGAATAGAGATGATTCAGGATATGGCTAGGGGATGCAGAAATAGAGCCTTGACTGAGACCAGGGGGCTTGCTTCAACAGGGAAGAAGAAAGAAAACTGAAGGTGGCCTTAAGATTTAAATTCCATTCTGTATTGAAAATTAGGCTTCTGTCACCGATAAATAATAGAACTGAGCAGAAGTATAAACAAATGCAGACATACAATGACTAGAGAGAACCCTTTTGCAATGCAACACTGAAGATAATTTTTTATTCTAGGTATGGAACTTCATGTTCACAGCAAGACAAACAGTTCATTTTCCTGTCACTAATGGCACTTTCTATGAGTATTATACTTATCTGAGTGAAAAAGGTTTTATACCAGTTTATGGTAGTGTTCTTGAGTAACAGGAAATGTATTTTGCTTCGTTATTTTGTAGGAAAAATGCCACCAGTACTGGCCTGCAGAGCGCTCAGCCAGATATCAGTATTTTGTGGTAGATCCAATGGCAGAGTACAACATGCCACAGTATATTCTGAGGGAATTCAAGGTTACAGATGCAAGGGTAAGTTAACATAGCATTACACTAGTTCACGTAAGTTTAAAAGAAAATGTCAATTTATGTTCCCTTTTTTAAAAAAATATATTATTATTAGAAAAACCCTAGGGGTGTACGTTCTACAAGCAATAAATGAAAAGCAGATAAATTTATTATTAAATGAATGGGATCTTTGTGTAAGAACAATTGACTTCATTCAGATCTAACATCTGGGCAGCACAACTTTGTGAAGTTCTGAATAAGTATTTGTGCCACGATACATTCGATGATTTGCGGACCATTCTGCCTTTTTTCCTCATTTCCCCCTTGATCATTTTTGGGGGCAATTTTTGTCACTTACAGCTTTAAATGTGTTGTTTTGCACCACGCTCTAGGCTGAGTGAGTATGAAGGTTAATACATTGAGATTTAAAAACTGCGAAGCAAATAGCATTCATAAGAAAAGCTTGACAAGCTTTGCACATTATAATTTGATTTTTGGCATAGCATATTTTCAGCACTCTTTTATATCTGCAGAGTAGATACATGCAGCTGTGACCCTAGCATCCTCATTTTCATACTGCATTTCTTATCTGAATTACTGAGTCCAAAACTGAGCACTGATATAAGATTAAATGTACATAAACTTTAAATACATATGTGGCATTTCTCAGACTCTTGATTTCTAGCATTTTAGTCTGCATGGCAGGAAAAATTACTGATGGCCTCCATTTCTGTAAGCACTGTAGAATACTATTTGTTCAGGCAAAATAGCAGGATGTACTGTCCAGTATTAACATGAGTGATTACTCAGAGTTGCCAGTCAGCATCCAAAATATTACACTCTCTCATAGTTAGCTAGACTGCTGCTTTTAATGTTAGCCTCAAGTAAAATTAGGTAGTACCGACAATAAGCTGGACAGTATCATCACTAACCAAGTCAGCAGATGAACATCTTGATTTGGCAAATGAGACTTAGGTGTGAGTTTTTGAAAAGAAACTGTAGATGCGTTGGATCTGATTTTCATTCTATTTGAAATCTAGTAAGGATCACATGACTCATAGCTTCTTTAACCTATTTGTGCATAACAAAATTGGAGAAGAACAAGCTGGTAACTTCAATCTTTAACCACACTTGTAAGCATAGACAGTCAAAGCCAATTTCACCACAATTGTGCTGATAGTTTTCATAGATCATCTGTTAAAGATCTCTTCCATCTCAAGCTGGAAGAGGTCTTATGTGACAGAGTTCACCAAGCTCAGGTCACAAAATAACAAAGACGACAAAAAGCCATAGGTGTAGTTGAAGTGTCTGAAAACAGCATATATTTCCAAAAAGTTCTTTCAGGAGTTTATAATGAACGAGGATATTTATGAAAGTGTGTTTACTTATAGCTGAAAAACAATAAAAGTCTGAAAGGGTTGAATAACTCAATTTGCCAGATGTAGTTTTATTGGACCTGATATAAATACACCTGTTTTTAAAAGTGCCAAGCATACATGCACCTTGGCAGTCTCATTGTGACATTTTACCATCACAAGTCATTTCTTCTCATATTTTAAAAATCTCTTTACCTTGAAAGTCCAAGTTTTGTTGAACAATGCACTGGTAAGCTCACAGGGCCATCTTAAATTCTCTAGATGTGCTGGGAAACTATAGCTCCTTCCAAATTTACTGGAAGCAGTGGGTACTACTTACTAAAATGCACATTACAGTTTTCCTGTAGTTAGGTTTTTGTGGCTGTCACACCCAGTGATTGAGATCATCTAACTAAATTCTTGTATTCAAAGCAGAGTAAATGCTGCAGTGGTTGTAACCAGCCTCTCTCCCTCTTATCTCCAAACCCATCCATAATGTTAGAACACCATCCATGCTTTGGCTGAGCCAAGCCAGCCAATTATTCCCCAGGGACAAGAAAAGACACACGCTGCCTTTGTAGGTGTCAGCAGCAAGTGTCTGGTGTGGAACTCCCTGTTATTTCTGAAACTGAGCTGTGAATTGTTGTAAGGTGAAATTGACCTCTGTAACTCTTTCAATCTACTGCTTCTGACTGCTTTATACTCACTTTCTCTGTAAACTCCAGAGGTCAGTGTGTTGGGGCAGTCTCATTTAAGGCTAAACTATTAGTGATGGCTGTAAGAGAGTATTATAAATTCTACAGCCTCATCAAAAGACAATTGAATATCCCCTGTGAGGAGCAAGAAGAAATCCAAACGGTCAGCCAATCAATAGGATGATACATTAAAAGCACTCTGCTCCACATAGGGATCTGAAAGTTCATATTTTGATAAGTAACTGTGCAAACTGTCACAATATTTGAAAGTAAAGATTTTAATAAAATTTGGCATTTGTATTTGGACTACTATTAGCAAGCACCTCATTAAACGAAAGCAGCACTACTTTTAATGTCAGTAGCAGAGGGAACTGTGTAAGAAATTGCAGATCAGTTCCCAATATGCTTTAATGCTAGTCTAAGATCAGACTAACTATTTTTACTTCCATGCTCATTAAATAGCATTAAATACCAGAAACTACTGCCATTAAAACTAAATAAGAACAGTTTTCACAGACTTCCAATGGATTATTGAGTTATTGCAATCATGAAATATACCGGTACAGTTTATTTAGATGCACTTGGAAAACCAAAGTGTACCATCAAATCTGTTTTGCACATAGAAGTTCGTGGTTTTTCCAGTGACAGCCTAGACTTAAGTAAAGCATCATCTTTCATATCTTTTCTACCCCTAAAAAGTTACTGTTATTCTAGCGTAATTCCTATCAGGGTCAGAAGTTGCTGAAGAGCTTCCATCTCCTTAACAAACGATGCGAGTCAGACTTAAGGTTTTTTTCCTTTAATTTAGAAGAATGGGAGGTTATTTTGGAGGGAATCAACCTATTATTTTCTCTTCTTGATTAATTAATCTCATGTGCCTAAGGCTATCTGAAGGATGCAATTTCATTATGTCTTCTTGGTGGAAAATGGGATCACAGAGACCATTACGAGAGAAGGCTGTATTAACATCATGCCATTGTGGTAGGAAATATTTAGTTCTTTGTGTTGATGCCCACAAGAAATAAAATAGGGTAAAAGTTTTCAAATAGATATTTATTTTTTTTTTAAGTGGGTGAAAACATTCCACAGAAATAGACTATTAAATTGTCACAGTGGTCTGGTGGGAATATAAGAGATAGTAAGTCAATGAAGTGTATGTGTGTCCTCTCATGGAGCAGTAGCTGGCACACCCCCCCCTTCTGTTTTCCGTACTCATCTGAGACATGGGAGGCAAAAGCCCACGGTACCAGAGGAAACATAAAAGCAAAGTATTGTTTTTTCCTTTTGTTATTTTAAAAGTCACTTTTGGTTTTTACTTTAGTTATTTTAAAAGTCACTTCTATTTCATTTCATTTCAACGTTCTGTAATAGCTGAGAGCTTGTGGTAGACAGGAAAAAAAAAGAAAAGAAAAAGAAAAAAAGACTGTTCTTGCCCTCCAGCATAACTTGTTGCTTTTTGGGGGGGGGGGATCTCCTATAATCATTTCTGTTTTTCATGAGTGTCACTTAGTAGAAGACTATTTTGAAGACATGGCATGGTGGGTGCTCAGGAAACAACATGTCCAGAGGCACTAGTTTACATCAGTAGCTCATGTACCCATGCTTTTATGCCCATGGTTTTAAACCTTTTGGCTGTGCAGATTGACAGTGTAAAAATCATTAAGACCAATGTTTGAAAATTCAGAACAAATTTACTTCATCCACTTGTATTGTATTTTTTCTATTTATGTGTCCTGACCGTTTACACATTAAATAGGCATAGAGCAGAAGTTGGCGTTTAATACTTCCAGTGGCTTCATTCTAAAAATAAGCACACTGCGGTATTCTGCAGTTTTAAACAATCCTGTCAGTATTCCTAACCAAAGGCAATGAACAGCTTCAGCCAAATTGTTTTGAGAAAGGAAGCCCTTCTCCTCAACTTTTGACTGAGTCCAAGCTGTTAGTGAATGAAATTTCAGTGACTGAAAGGAGGTTTTGGTTTGTTAAACAACTGGCTTGTCTTGACCCACCTTCTTCCAGGGAAATGTCCACCTCATAGAAAGCACCATTCTGTTAAAGATGTTGTCTGCAAAGAGGGCAATGACTAAATGACTCTTATCAGTCAAGATATTCCTGCCATGCAGTAGATGAGCATATATATGAAATGGAGAGTCAGATTGGATGGCCTTATTCTACCTGTTCTATATATAAAGGAATTTACAGTCCACAAGATTCAAAACATTACTTACCAAAAATTGTATAACCTGGTGAGATTATTATGTCTTTAGCCTCAGACATGCTTTTTACAGAGGCAGAATGTCAGGCAACTCTTCTATCCAGCGCAGAAGGGAATCCATGCAGTGTTATTAATGAAACTTCACTTCTGGGCCAGTGTGTCCAAGAGCAGCAGCCAGTACTGCGATTGAAAGAGTCTTCATAAATGTGATCTTAGCCCACCTCTTCTCAACATCCTTGTTTTGTGATTGTCTCTCTGGTTGTTGGCTGACTGACTTCCAGCTGCTGGAACGTGCTTTTTGGATACATTCTTTGTGTCTTTTGTTAAAGGATGGCCAGTCCCGAACAGTGAGGCAGTTCCAGTTCACTGACTGGCCAGAACAAGGAGTGCCAAAGTCTGGAGAAGGATTTATTGACTTCATAGGCCAAGTGCATAAAACAAAAGAGCAGTTTGGTCAGGATGGACCAATTTCTGTTCATTGCAGGTAAGTAAGCAAAGCCTCAAAACAACTCATATGCAGATTTGGGTTTTTTTAAAGTTGATTGCTGATTGCAGCAAAGGCATATATGTAAATGGAATTTCAGGTGAAATATCAGAAAATGTAATCAAATAGAAGATGTAAAAAGGAACACATAGGACTGCTTAACAAAATGGGAACTATTCTGTGATACCCAGTTCACACAGAAAAGGTTCTTCTTAAATACGTGGAGGCACGTGATTTTTTTCTTCACTTAAAAATGTCTCTAATGCAGGGTAAAAACAATCTGGACAATGCTACACACAGAAAGCAGTAGGAGGAACCTTATCACAGGCTGCTATATTTGATTTTTTTTTTCCACTGTAATTAAAAGTGAGGCTGTTACGTTGGAAGGAATTATTAGCTGTAAACAAGCTGGTTACACCTCAGTAGCACATTAATAGTAATAAAGATGACAAAAGTAAAAATGGTAGCTATCTCAAGAAAGGGAATGGAATAGAGCGCGGTGTTTAGAAACTTTGCCAAAAAATCACTGAGGTTTGAACTGGTGAGTTCTAACTTCAGAATGTAATGCCCATTTTTTGATGTGATCATTTCCCTCAATTCCTTTACAATTGATATGCAGATGAAAACAGCTTGCAGGGTATGTAGGAATAATCCAGGGTGGGCTTTTTTAATATTCTTGTATTTTTTATTTATTTTCTCTACAGTATTCTAGAGTCTATAGCAGATGGCCAGAAATAATATCTTTATCTTTTACCTCCTATTTAATAAATTGTTTTCTATAAATTCCATTAGGATTTTAGATACTCATTTTTGCAACATTAAATTATTTTTTGTAGATTAAATGTTATTATTTATATAACAGAGATGCAAAATACTGATACAGGTTCCAAGTCCTTCCTACAAGCCAAGTAATGCCCCAATACTAGCATGAAGACAAAATGAACAAGTTAGAGCATATGACTGTACAGAGAGAGAGATTCTTGTCCTTCCAAAGACAGGAGCAACCAGAAGTTGTTAAAATACCAGTGTGTTTTAACAGAGTTCTTTTTTCTGCCCTAATCTGAAAGACCAACAAAATAAATGTATCGGACTACTTGAATCCTACATTTTTGTGTGCCTAAAACTTTTTGTGGCCTACTAAGAACAGCATTGCAGAACAGTGTTTAGGAGTCATTTGGCAAGGGAAAATGAAGGACAACCGTGATAAAAACAAGCCTTATTCTTCCTGACATTAATGAGTTTTGAGAGCAGAGGAGTAATAAGCAATATTTATGCCTTTATGCATACATACATAAGAAAGCAAAGTGATGGTATTCTTCTTAGTTCTTTGTACCGTGCAAACTTGTCCACTTGTGACTGTAATGAAATACTGCTTGCACCAAATGGGTGTGGTCTTTCATGCTGAAATTATGGAGATTTCTAGCAGACTAGACTTTGCTTTAGTAGAAGCAAAGTCAAATCAAGTCTAATTCATCACGCTTTGGTCTTTAAATGTCGTGTCATCATTGTCATGACAATGTAGAGATTGGTAATGCTCAGTAATGGTAATTATCAATGTTAGTCAATTTACAAGAATAGGAAATGTCCCTAGCAAATTAGTAAGTTTACTTGTTTCTTTCAGGAAGCACAAGATCCTGGGTACCTGCATATCCCTAGTCTTTGTGGAATTATTGTGATAATGCCTCCAGTTTGTACCATCATGAGTTTTTAAAGATTTCTCTTGTACAGAGAAATTCTTCAAATGACAAACTCAAGTGCCATATCCCTGGGGTTTCCTTCCTACTCTACACATTTTTCACAAGTTTGCTTTCTCTGTTACACAGTAAACCCCTGCCACCCACAATTTTAAAATGTTCGCCTTCTCTGGCTTTTTTAAAAATAGATCAGTGTGTTACAATTTAAAAATTTCTAACATGATCAGGCAGTTAATTAAAAAGTAGTTAAAAGAAGCAAAGCTTCACCTTGAAGCAAAATTTTCACCTCAACCAATTTTAGGTATTTATAGTCTTATTATTCTAGCTTTTAGCTGGACAGTGAGGAAGACCACCCCTTCCCAAAATGCATTCAAGATGTATTTTTAACAACAAACTCTTCTCTCTTACAAAAACATCAGTATTTCCTCATGGGTCATTAAAGAGTCCTAACTTTGGTTTCTAACTATGTAAAATTTGGTGAATCATAGCACATCATGAAGTAGTGTCCTTGCCATTTCCTAAATTCAGGATTCTTTAAAGCCTATGTCGCGTTGCTTAGTTAAAAGTTGTGGTATCAGCTGATCATTAAAATGCTACTAGTACTGATGTGGACTTCTGTCACCCTTTAGAAATCCTAGGCATCTTCTAATAGGAATTGATACAATGCTAAAATATGCTTGCCACTTTCAGGGGAACAGGGTCAGTTTCCTCTAGACTTTACCAAAAATATTACACTTGGTGGCTAGTTAAGATTTACAAGCTTTGCGATCTTTCCGTGTTAGTCTGTCTGTCATATTAAGTAGCTTTTCCAGATACTTTTTCATTTCTTAAGAACATAATACAACAAATTAATTCCCTCTTTTTACTCAATTAAAGAGGTCTGAGTAGGGTTTTTTTTTTTTTTTAAGTAATAAAGATTTGACTAATGTGTGACTCCAGAAGTCCTCACATGTGTTTAAAAATCATACTTTTTTGTTGGATATCTTTAAATGGTTGAGCAGGAGCAAGGAGAATGAAAAATGGTAATCTGCCTTCACTCTGATAGTCACTTTCGGGGCTACTTGGTTTAGGTCACGCTGTCGTCAACTCTATAAAGACCAAGCAGGTTCCAATGCTATTTTTTAAGGATTTTTTCAGTATGTTTCTTAAACATTAGCGTTCTAATTTATCTCATCATAGAAAGGAGACCTTACATTCCAGTTGCTCTATATGTCCAGGACCATTGTCATCTCATATAGGTAAACCAGCACTGAGAGCATGATATTTTGTCAAGCTGTGTCTCAATTGTCCTTTGTCTACAGCTCTTTGAAGGCATACAGATTATACAAAATTGCTAAATCCAAATGCGTATATTTTATAGCCCTAGAAGTGCACTGATCTAGAGCAAACACTAAAATACCATCATACAATTTGGACATTTGATTTCTGCACTAGTCTCATGAGTTCACTGGATCTGTGTCATAGTCCATATCAACGTTCAGAGTTCTTCAGTCTTTTCCTGTTGTTCATGTTCTTCCACTCTCCTGTCTGGTGAATAGATCTAGTCAATCTCCAGTTTCCCAAGTCTATCTGACTGGAGAAAACCTGGTGAAATTATTAACATCAACAGTGAGATGATGGGGTGCTTAATCTCCACCAATACAAGTTCAGACTTGGAAAATATTTTTTTGTGTGTGTGGCTACCTGTCCAAGAGTCCAAGTTCATCCTCATGAATAAGTGATTGTTTAATTTTAATAACTGACAACTATTGGCTCTATTGATTAAAGGGATTTCCATCACTTCTTGAGTGTTTTAGCTAATAACAGAAACCCGAAAGAACAGAGAGCAACCAAGGTTTATATTCAAAGATGACATTTCAGACTAATATAGAGAGGCATGGTGTACAAGTATTGCTATTGGAAAGCTGAAGATGCAGACTGCCGGACTTGAATAAAAGACGTGTCTTAAGGTTTTTGTGTATTCATTACTTAAATTGTAGTGTGCATGAACAATTTCAATATTAATTGAAAATCCGCTGACTATCTCTAACTCAAAGTAGAAGATAAACTAACACACTGGAAATGTGCAAAACAGAGCAGATACATGAATAAGTTATAAGTAAAGCAGTAAAATACATTTTTGGCATCTTTTTCTCTTGTCAATTCCAGCATAGGTCATTGGCAACAAACATTCTCATTTTCCTTCACCATGCACTGATTACTGTGTATCTGGATGAACAAACCAAGACACTTTGCAGTGAAGGCTGGAGAGTCAAGAAGTACTTAGTAGCATGTGAAGTTTGCTTGAGCTCAGTTATTCTTCCAAATGCAATGTGGTATTTTGCTGTGGAAATTTGCTCAGTGAGCCTTTCCCCATATACAAATCTGTACACATATGGTGTGTTGTAACCACAGATAATTTGTCAGCCAATTCTTTCAGCATTAACTGTCAACTAACATTCCCTTTTTCTTTTTTTTTTTTTTTTTCCTTTTATTGCAATAGCGCGGGTGTTGGAAGAACTGGAGTATTCATAACCCTGAGCATTGTGTTAGAAAGAATGAGATACGAAGGTGTTGTAGATATCTTCCAGACTGTCAAAATGCTAAGGACGCAGCGGCCAGCCATGGTACAGACAGAGGTGAGCAAAACAGTACCTGTGTACAATGGTGGTGGAAAAGAAGGAGTATTTCCACAGCCAAAAGATGCACAGATAGAGACAATATAAAATGTGCTTACATTTGTATCTTAATTCATATAGTGACTATATGACTACACTGCAAACTCTGCCATAAAGGTACTGCAAGGACTATTTCCTGTTACAGCAGTAGATACTGCAGACTGGGAAGAAACAATTATTTCAGTAGTGGATCCTAAATTATGGTAGTTGAGAAAAACTATTTTCCAAGAAGCATTACCCGTTTTTAATTGAAACTTTGTTTCCTGGCAGAAATGTGTGGCAATAAAGAAGGAGGCAAGTTGTTTCTGCAGCTGGATCCACTGATTTTTTTGTTTCAGGAGCAAAGTGTTGTTCATGGCTTCAGACTGACACTGTATTATTTTCATATTTTTCTTGACTTTGTGTCACTAAGCAAGTGGCTGTTTGGCCTGAAAATCTTAATAGTAAATTCAGCCTACAGGAAACCTATAGTATAAATATTTTCTGTGCTAGCTAGAGTGCCACAGAGCAATAAGGAAAGGGATAAACAATATCAACTGATTTCTTGGGCCTGAGTTCTTGGAACTATGTCATGTCATAAAGAGTACTTAAACATTTTCAGTTCTGCTTAATTTCCACTTAAATTTCTGAACAGGAGACTTGAACTAAGCCAGAACCAATAGGTTAGGAGAACCAAGCAAAAGGGCAAGAGAAGGGAAACATTTTAGGTCATACATTTATTTAGTATAATTTGATTGACAATGGCCTTTAAATTACAGTCTCTGAAATCTAAAATGGTTCCCCATAGTTTGCCATTTTCCACAAGAAAATTGAACTTGTTCAATAAAAGCTGGGTAGTCTTATTTTTAAGAAGACAACTTCATAAAAACTTATCTGAAACATAAACTTATTTTTAATCTTGTCAGTTAGCCAGGTAAATCACTGTGACCAAACTGAAGAGTTAATTCCATTTCTTTTCCATTACCATCATTCTTCTGCATAAGCAAAATGAAAAATGACTGCTTTCTGTCATTTTGGTTCCAAGAAGTAACTACAGTATACAGAAAAACTATGCTTCTTGGAGCATCTCTGACAAATATAGGATTTACCTATGCAATATATTCTCCCTCCTCCTGCTTTGACTTATTTCTGTATGCTACCCATCCCACCCCCCTAGCTGACAGTCGAAGTGTTGTGTACTCATTTCTTCCAGGATTCTGTGGAAAACAAATCTCATTCGGTAGTATAAACTGCCAGGAAATCTAATCCTTATTCAACAACGCACTTTAACTCCATGTGGACCACACATACACTTAAAATTTACGCATATGTCTAATGCATTCTCCCACTGTTCCAAAAGGAAGCAGAAATGAACTATCAGTGATCACACCACTACCTTGAGGCAAATATATGATGAGTTTCCTGGTCTCCAAAAGATTTTTTATTGTGATCTTAACAACTATAATCTGTGTGGGGTTACCACATAGCAATATCAGATGAATTAAGCAGACCTTGATATTTTAGATGGCTTTCAGAAGCAATTTCTTTTTTTTTTTTCTTTTTTAGCATTTAAACCCTGAGTGGCAGTTGCAAATAGGTACACAGCTGTGCCGCTTTAGTATAAGTGTGCAATATTACATAAATGTGCAAAAGAACTACTGGGTGGGGGTGAGAATAATATGGAATACCGAATGTTGGATTTACCAAAGGTATAAGCAAATCTCTCACCACACTGAGCTTTTCTCTGCTTCCAGGTGTAGGTTGAAATGTGATCTGTTTCATGTTAATAAGGTGCTTTAGCTGCCTATTTCTCTCTTAGGCCTTTTTCTTGCCACAGGCTGAGGTATCTTCACATCTTCATCAAAGCCTATATTACTCAAAGGTTGGGATTCCATTTGCTTCCTTAATAAGATTTTTAACCTTGTGGTTTTCCGTCATTTAGTGTGTTGTATTTGCTGTTGACTTAATTGGATATTTTGCTACTTATTTTCAAATAAACAGGGAAAAAGAATCTTGGTATTTTCCCATAAGAAGAAAGCTCTATGCTGATGTTGTATTAATTCAGAATAGCAAACGGTCAGTAGGTGGGTATATAGTCTCTGCACAAAAAGAAGCTGCAGTCTGTGGAAAATGTTGTTGCATTAAATGAGTGCCTATCTTCGTCTGTTGTAGCTCAGACTATATTTCTGTTGATGTCAGCAAAAGAATATTGCTGAACTGCAGATGCCTCTGTGGTATATTTGTCTGTAGCCAAAAAGTATTCACTCTTAGTTGAAAGAAAATAGAAACCAACAAACAAGCTGGCTTTTTGATGCTTTTGTTTTCTATCTTTCTCCAGGATCAATACCAATTCTGCTATCGAGCCGCACTGGAATATCTGGGCAGCTTTGATCACTATGCAACATAAAAACCATCGTGGATTTTTATTGCAGGCCCTTTAAGATCCGGAGAGCCGCTTCTGAGCCATACGATGTGCTTTAGAAGTACTTCTTAACTCTTAGCTAAGGAGCGATTATTGGGGATATATAAAATAAACAACAAACGAACAAAAATAATGGGGATATGTAAAACACAACAACGAAAGACCCTATTCCATGTGGACCAAGAATTCACAGTTTAATAACCTAACCATAATAAAAGAATCCTGACCACTGAGGCGTCTGACGGATCTCATTTACAGATACCTCAAGGGTTCGACATTGGTTGAAGTGAAAGGGAAGAGGAAATTAATCAGAAAGAATAATCATCTTGTTCAGGATTACATACTTTTGCAAAGAGGAATTTTGAGAGAACTGCAGTTCAGTGCAAGATGTTTGCTAAAAGGTTGGGTCCTGGCTTCTCAAACAAAACGGACTCTTTACTTCAACATCCCCCCTTCCCATCATAATGCTCATCATAACACTTTAGGGAAAACGTGGGAATGATTAAAAAGGAAGTCCTTGATTTAGTTTTTTAGTATTGTAAAGATACTGCTGACCTGTGCTTCATTTTTAACTGTGTAAACTTTTTCCTTTTTTTAACAAAAGTTTATCATTCATTGAAGTGAATTAAAGAAAAAGGTTGCATAACTGTTAATCTTTTTGTTTAAAAACTAGATTTTTTTTAAGCTGTAGAACTGTTATCTGTAATATTGTGCTGTAGAAATGTTAAATAATTTGAAAATTTGCACATTTTTGTGCAGTCCTATATTTATCTACAGTACCACGGTCTTGTTAGGTATTACTTTTACAGTTTTGTTTGGTTTATTTTTCTTTAAGAAAATATTCATTGTAATCAGTTAAATCAAAATGGGGCTTTTTGGTTTCTTTTGGAATCAACAGGGAGGCGCAAAGTATAAAGATGCTGCTAACACACACACGCATGCACACATATGCACATACACACCCACACCCTCTCTCTCTATATATATAAGTATATGTATGTATTACTGTCTACCCTTGTCTAACTCTCTGTATAGTTACAGAGATAAAGAAAGGTAGATATTCACACACATACACATAAACATATCAATTCTTCCATATCTGGATTTATCAAAGCGTTGGGAGTTTTTCAGCATACTACAATTACATTAAACTACTATTTGATCATCTCTGCGTTTCCAAGGTCCATAAACTTCTGTTTCAAAGGGAAGTGAGGAATGCACATCATTGATATTTGAATGTCATTTCTATCCCAAATAATATTTCTATCCACATTGCCACTTGAACACACTCACACACATGCACACACACACACATGCACAGAGTATGTGATTTAGGCTTCCAGTGAAGTTCAATATTTGTAACACTATAGTGCAATAAGAAATCATATTATTAAATGTAGGAGGTGTGCATGTGGGAAAGGTCAGTGCATATCCCTTTAGGCGGGGAGAATGTTGTAATATACTAGGTATTAAGATGTTTTAAAATTGTATTCAATAGTATACTGTCTATAGTGTGCGCTATATAATTTACATTTATCGTATGTAACAGGGCAAAGCCAAACACACGTTGCTCTGTGAAATCAACCGTTTTGTGGCATACAGCATTGTTTGGGGATGCTGGGTTTTATTTTAATTTTACATTTAGAGTGCCTTATATTTGATGCCTATTTTGAATAGCATTTCTTTAAGTTAGCCTTCATTTGTATTTAGTTCAGTTTGTTCATATCTCTGTTATTCTTTTCAAACATTTTAATACATGTATCAGACAATTTTGAAAAATATGCATTTCCAGTTTCTAATCAAGTATGAATGGTAATAAATGATAACCCAAAACATGTAGGTAGTCAAGGCCCTTTATCTTTCCATATTTCCAATAACATACCAGCCTACAAATTAAAAATTTATTTCTCGTTGGCTTTTCCAACCCACTGTGACACTGGTTATAGTGTTGTCATTGCAGAAATGTAGCAGTACACTAGCAGCAGTTGACATTAGCAGTGCTCATGCATCTTTTTTATTTATTTTGGGCCAAGTCCTGGTCATTCGATTGTGTCAATAGAGTGCTAAGGTCAAACCATTGCTTTCAGTGGGAGGGTTCATGTAAGGCTGGCAAGACTGAGCCCACAGGATATAGTTAAGAGTGACACTAGACTTTCTTCCCGGGAACAAAGAAAATTCTGTAAACAGCACAAAGTACTTTTTGAGACTCTTAATAGGATGTCATTTACATTGACCCTGCTTTCCATCATGCCTTCTGCCATTTTCAGTACATGAGCATCAAAGGAATTCTTTCTTTGGGGTTTCAAATAGGACCATTGGTATGACTTGTCAATGTGACCTCAACTTTTTTTCTTCTTCTTCCACTTTTCCCACTACTAGCAGAAAGAAAAATATGAAAGACCAAACTATAGCAAGCATTGTATGTGAGCACTTTTGTAAAGAAATGAAAAAAAAAAACACAAAAAAAAAATCAAAACAAAAATATAAATATATATATATGGAATAGAAGGCTACCTCAGAATGAGATTCTATAACTTACATCTGAACCAGAGAAGAATGTGCACTATGTTTCTTTTTCTTCATCTTTCTTGATTTGTATTTTAAGATAATTACTGAAGTGCCAGGTTATGTGGTGTGGTCATGTTCTTCAACTCAAATGTAGAGGATCAGAAAAGCACTATAATCAAAAAAGCATCAGTTTGGAAACATAGACTAGGGAAGATTCTTGTACACTGGATCTGTAAAACGATCAGCGCATTCTCCCTAGCAGACTGTCTTGCAAGCTCCAAAGGAAGTGAAGGAACAAAAAAAAAAAAAAAAAAAAAAGAAGAAAAGCAGAGCCAATTTGTGAGGAAAGCTGTTGTACAACTAAATATTCCTTTTAGGTTTTATGTTTCTTAAGATAACTGTTAGCATCATTGATGTGCATTCCACTTTCTGTATTCCTATATACAATCATTCTACAGTTAATTTAAATTGTGGCCATCTTTGTCTACATACATTTCCAAGCTTAAAATTGGTTTCATCAGCATAACCAGTACGGTGCTATTGTTTATGTTTGTATGTGTAGTTATGTCTAATTTTGTAATTAGTTGCAATGGGGAAAAAAACCCACAAAAAATATAAAAATGATTTATACAGAAGTTTAATTTAGCTCTTTTTTTAAAAAAATTATTCGAGTGGTTAGATAGTGGAGAGGATGGCTGGGGGAAGGAGTGGCCCTCTAGGGAGATTTGCACTTTCTATATATACCTTTGTACTATGCACTGCCCTATTGATTCTACACCCAATAATATTTTAACTTGGACCCATCTGTAAGAAACTGCTTATCCACTTGTGTGTATTTAAATGACACAGAACATGTATAAAGGAAAAAAATAGTTTGCAATGACTAAAAAAAATGCAACTCTTTTTTTTTTTCCTTTTATTCTCTCTTATTTTTCTTTAATTTTCTTTTTTCTTACTTTTTTCCTTTTTTTCTTTTTTTTTTCCTTTTTTTTTTCTTGGTGCCCTGATACTCCACAGATATCAGAAGGCTGCAGGTCTCATCATAACCATCCGTTATGTGGCTTTGCCATTCAAGCTTGGAGTGTCTTTACAAAGATAATAAAAATTGTGTTCTTTGCTCTTGTTTTGGATGCATAGACTGAAAAATTTAAAAAAATTACCTTGTAAAATGGCTTGTTAAAAAAGATACAATTACCTCTAATTAGTAGTACGCGTAAATGTTTTACAGAATGAAAGGCGTGCTTTTTATTTTCTTACTTCGTTACATTGGTGGCGAAAGAAAGTCTGTATGAAAATCAGTTCTTTGCTGACACAAGTTCCATTTGTTACAAATGAATTCTAATAAAATGTCAGTGTTATGCAGCCCTGGTCTTCTTTCTTAAGCAGCACTTTTGAAATCAAAACTTGTTTCCTCCCTCTTGGTGATAAAGGAGTTTAATTGGAACTACAAAGCAGTCATTAATCTTCTTAACTAGCAGCTGGACAGTGGAAAATGCATTCTTAGGTTAGCAAATATATATCATCTTTAGCAGCAAATTTTGAGCCAGCATAGGCAAACTCTTTGGCATAAATTCCCATAGCTTCATGAATTTAATTGAAATTATCACACTTTACATGCCTCAGGAGTTCCCCTTTATGCTTTAGAAATGTATCATTACACTGAAAAAAAAAATAGACTTCTGTCCATTTGTAGGTGCAACCCAAAGACAGGGAAATATCCACATATTTGAGTTGAACTGTGAATTTTTTGGTCCTGCGGATTTGGCAGGTTCTGGAATAAATCCCAAGTCCCTAGTCAGAGCTCAGTTACTGAAATTGTGGCAAGCAGTCAGGACAGATTTTTGACTCGTTTCTACTCTGCACTGCTTGTGCAGCGAGTGCAAACATGGGTCTGAAGCTGCTATCCAAATACTGTGCAAGTGTTTTCAAGCACTTTGAAAAAGTTTTAAATAAGCATGCCAAGTGTATTGAGACAAACTACAAGGGGCATGGCATGGCAATCTAGTCAAGGAAAACGTCAAAGTCTTGCTCTGTTTGCTTGTTTTGAAAGAGGGCAGGTTCTGTCTCCCAAGATTGCTTCGTTAGTAAAGGAACACAGTCCATTAGCGATTAGTATTAAGTACGTGTTAATAAAGAACTCTCTGTGCTGGAAGGATGCGCAGAGACATAAACATTAGACTGATTTCTAAGAACTTGTATTGTTCTTAGCCTAATTTCCACATTAAGATGGTTATAATAGTGTAAATGTGAAGCCTTGGTATTCTTACAGAGTATTATTAATGTTTTTCCACTGACTTCTGTGGATTTTACAATTACTGCTTTGCAGGCTGCCTTTGGCTTGAACCTTTTTTGCATAGTCTGTGCAAGGTGGTTTAAAGCTGTGTTATGTAAGGGTTTCTTTAACTATCTGAGTGGCTTTAGATGGTGCCCTTTAATGTCAGCATTGACTTCTTTGGATTTTCCTGTTCTGTGCATCTAGCATGGGCCAAAATAAAGTGTGAAAATGAATATTGACAAAAAGATTTGGCTATGTATGGGTTAATACATTTTAAGTTAATGTGTTTTAACAAGACTAGTTCTAATTCATGCTTCCTTCACAAAGAAAAAGATACTGTGTCATGTACTTTTAGATCATTAAAGAGATTTGGTTGAGATGTGAAATTAACCCATCTCAAAGCAAATCAATACCTATAGACTTTCAAACACAATAACATTTACATCTTTTCAATGTTATACACACACTTGAAGCTAATTCCCAGAATCCTAAAATCTTTGGTGTTCTTTCACTCTGGTATCTCTCAAGATGAGACAGTCAGTCCTGATTCTAGAGCAAGAGAGGACATCCATCTGTGGTTTGTATTTCTTTTCCCATTGCCCACTTCTCCCTCTCTGTGTCAACTTAAAACAAAAGTCAGCTACTGGTAAAGGTATAAACAAAATATTGATACAGTACTGATAAGGAATATATAGAAATAAATTGTTCACTAACCAGAATGTCCAGGGCAGGTCAGTGCCCAACAGATCAATACCCAATGAAACCTAAAGGACATTATAGCCATCACTGGTCAACAAAGGGAGAGAAAAACGTTCACAGAAATTGCCGAGTTCTTTTTGCTTCAGTTGTGAACATGCCCTTTTAGTTTTTTCTTTTCTTTTTCCTTTTAACCAGCTTTATAAGCAGAATGATCTTTAATTACTTTTCACAGACTTTGGAATTTTGAAGAAAATAACCAGCAAATTTGCTGATGTGTAAGCCAACCTACCAGTCAGTGATAAATGACTTCTTCTTCCATAAAACTTAAGACGAAAAAAAAAACTTATCTTGCCTGTGGAGCTGCTGAATTCTATGGAACAGCTTTGCATTTTGAAACCTTGATACTTAACATCTTCAGACAATCAAACTTTAACAATAGTGCTGGATCAAAGTGGCAAAAATGTCCACAGAAGGTAGCAAGTGGTATCAACATTACTTCACTGTCAAAGAATATCTTTAAAGCAGTTTCAGAAGCGTGAAATAGTGGTACATTTTTCATTCTGTCACTGTGCATGGGGAGATGAAACATTGATGGGATATGAGGCTATATAACTCTAGCAAATTTTTATTTTAAGACCTGTGGCAAATTTTTATTTTATTTTGTTTTGGTTTGTTTTGGTTTGTTTATTTTTTAATTCTATTTTTATTTGTTCATTTTATTTTGTTCTATTGTTTTATTTTTAAGGAGAGAATATTAATGCTGTGCTACTGACTGCAAGTATGTGGAAAGGTACTTAATTCAAAAACTGAAAAATTTGAATAATGTAGTTGTACTGATGTCCAAGAGAAAGTATTTTCTCTTTGCACTGTGTTTTAAACAAGCTGGTTCTGTCCTCCAACTCTGCTTATGAAGGGTACCACAGTAGGATGCAGAATATTTTTCTATCACTGTTGCAAGGAGTCAAGATGGGAGGAAACATCTGCCAACTAGCTTCCAGAGGAAAGCAGAATGATAACCTGCAAATGAGACATTGTAGTGAATAGAGATCATTTTGCATCTAGACTATAAATAGGATGCTTTTGAACCCAAAATGCATTCAGCTTGCTTCTCTCAGCAGAAGTCTTTATTATGGTAGCAGGAACAAGCAAACAACCTTTCTTTACCAATAAAAGCAGTTCATTATATATTCAACAGCCTTATTGGATCTAGAATGTAAATCTTTAAAATCAAAACTGCCTGGAAATGCCTTTCCTTCTCTCATACATAAAAACAAGAGAACAGAATGTAAATTTTTCTTCATGGGAAGAAATTATGTGAAAATACATGAGGATTACTATACTTGTGGTCTTCAAAAATCCAGTTTGATCTTGAAATCTAGTAGGTTCTAAAGGACTTGAATGATCCCAGCGTTCTACTGTGGTAGGCACTTTACAAACATAGAGCAAGTTCTTCTCCATACAGCAAAAGAAAACAAAATGTAATCTTGAGGCCGTAGGTGGCATTTCTGAGTTCATGAGGCAAATTGATGCCATCACTGACTCTGAAGCCAAACAAACCAGCTAGCAATACCACTACAAGACATCTTGTTCAGACACTATGGTTATTCAAAGTAAGCACCCCAAAACCTGAAAAAATCAGTGACTAATGTTGAGTACCTAGTAACCCATTGAAAACAAATCTGGCAAAACGGCCATCTTTCACTGAAACCAGAAAACCATGTACCTCTGTTCCATACGGACAAAATGCTTATCACGTTAATACAACATCTGCTCAACAGTCCACACTTCCAGACAATATTTTGCAAACATTTCACACTCATGCCTTCTGTTTGAATTCCTTTTATTCCATTTCCTCTGTAAAAGGTTGGTATTCCCTTTTCATCAAATGCTCATACTTGCTCTTTGACTGTTTCCTTTAGAGCTTAGACCCTGACAGTTTTAGAGAATTGGTACCCAATTTACAGCACCATGCAGAAAACTGGAATGGCAGAGTAAGACCAAAACCTACGTAGTCAGCCTGGAGGGAGCAATATATTCGGCTACAAAATCATTCTTAACCATTGTAGAATGTGGCTGCAGAATAGCTTTTATGTAATGAGCAGGGAACAGAACAATCTTTCAGCATTGTGAATTAGAGCTCTCTCTTGGATAAAGAAGAGGAAAAACGTGGACTCCTATTAACTCTAATATAGGTATGGCAAATAACAGAATATTCCAAGTGACATTTTGAGGTGTTTTGAGTTTGGTTGGTTGTGCGTTTTTTTTGCACTTTTGTTGTTGTTGTTGTAGAAGGTAATAATATTTGATTTTATTGAAAATCAGTACAAATAAGAAGTGTTTATTTTTAGTGTACTGGTTTTGGTTGGGATGGAGTTTATTTTCTTCATAGTATATCTTATGATGCTATGTTTTAGATTCGTGACCCAAACAGTGTTGGTAACATACATGTGTTTTAGTTATTGCTAAGCAGTGGTTACACAGCGTCAAGGCCATTTCTGTTTCTCTGCCCCACCAAGTAGACCGGGGGCGCACAAGAAGTTTGGAGGGGACACAGCTGGGACAGCTGACCAAAGGGAAATGCCATACCATATGACATCATGCTCAGCAATAAAAGCTGGGGAAAACAGCAGGAATGGGTAATGTACAGAGTTATGGCATTTGTCTTTCCAAGTAACCATTACGTGTGATGCCCTGCTTTCCTGGAAAGGCTTAAACGTTTGCCTGTTGACGGGAAGCAGTGAATGAATTCCTTATTTCACTTTGCTTGAGCATGCAGCTTCCAATTTACCTATTAAACTATCTTTATCTCAACCCTTTTTTCTCACTTTTACCCATCTGATTCTCTCCCCATCCCACTCCAAGGTGGAGTGAGCAAATGGCTATGTGGAGTTTAGCTGCTGGTCAGGGTTAACACACTTTTGGTTACTGATTTTTATGGTCAGTTGTTACTTCCAAGGCTGACATTGACCAGAAATTGTATCTCATGCTCCTAGGAAGCTAGGTGCAGAGAATCTTTTTCTTCAGATTCTGTGAAGGAGCAGGAGGAAAAGTACAATGGTCAAGCCCAGGATTTACAAAACAGGAAACAGAATATTACTGTCTAGGAACCTCTGATAATAAGGTGTGAATGATAAACAGTTCAACAAATACTAAACACTACCAACATTCATTGACTAAAAGTCAATTTCTACAAATTCTATAGAAAAAGTAAAATTCTGCAAACATACTTCACAATGAGGCCATTGGAACTGAAGTTAAAACCTTGGTCTTACACATGCTACTCACATGAAAGCACCACCAGCTAGTCTGTCTGGCTAGTTGAAGAAGTAATCCAAAGTGAAAGATGTCTAGGAAGTGAAAGATCTACCATTCTTAGGTCAAATGTGTGTACAAACACATTTAAGGCAGAAGAATGTATTTCAAGGCACTTTTTTAGTAAGTTTCAAATTATGAATATTTATTTCTTACATACCAGCTATAAGTGAATCATCTTGAAGTAAACAAAATTCAGCCTTCAACAGAAAAGGTGGGGTTTTTTTGTCTACTTTTAGTTCCTTATTCATAGGATCTTAACTAAGTACTATCAAGTAAGTAATATACCCAACAAAAGATATTTGGTAAATATTTGATGTTTGCTAAGTTTTTTAAGGATGTGTTAAAAAAACCTGTGTAGCTTTGTTATGTCCAAATTAAGTACATATACTCTTTAGAAGTAATGGAAAATCAACATAGGTGCTTCAAGCACAGGCAGGATTTTTCCCCTCTAAAGATTAAGAGTACTCAAACTGAAATCATGGAGATTGACTAAAATTAGAAATACAGTTAATTTATTCCTTAGAGATGTTTTTATTGCTTTAATATTTCTTGCTAATGTCTTCTGAGGACCCCGCTGGACATACTTCTTCACCTGATTACAAAATTGATGTTTTTAAACAAGTAAAGAATATTTTGTGTGATTGTGTTAATTTCATAATTACTAGGAGTAAATTCTGAAAGGGCTAAAAGGCTAATTACATGCTGAGAGTTGCATTCTTTTGTACATACATGGTCTGTTCTTCTACACAAGATATTACAGAAACAAAATTTAGATCTGCTTTTGCATTTCAGGTTTTTAGAAGTGCTTTATCAAATGAAATGTTAAAAGTTCAGTGATGTTATGAGAAAACATCTGCTTATAAGTAAATTTTCTCATAGAAGCATCATATACTTTAATTACATGCTTGGATTTTTTCTTTTGCTTTTTTTCCAAAGGAAGAAAGAGATATGTATGAAATAAACTCTGTTGATGGCATCTGCTCTAGGTAGTTGTTGATATTATTCTAGTATGGTTTGTATTTTGACCTTGCCCCCCTTTTAATAGCTATGAGGGAGATTAATATCAGTCTGTTTTGGCTATTTAGACAGACATTTCCTTTGGGCAAGGATTTTACTTGCTTACAATCACACACCTACATTGATCACTATAAAATAGCACAAAATTATTATTTCATGGGATGCTAGAGAATCAAACAATATAAATTCAGGATCAACAAGCTCAGACAAATCCTTACAAAATGGAAGGGCAGAGAAATTTAATGCAGGCACAAGCTTTGCAAGCAAAAGTTTCTCCCTCTTTGCCTCCTTCTATCAATGTAATAAGATTAAAATTATTCTTTAGTCAAGTTATTTTATCAAAGGGAAGAGACAAGAAAGATAAGTAACAAAAGATAGGCTTAGCGTGACCACACTAAATAGACTGGGAAGAAAAAAGTAAGAAGATAGCGACTTTGTTTCAACTTGGCACTAGTTAATTAGTGGCTTTCAGTATCTGGGAGAAAAGCAATATGAGAAGGAAGCCTCGAACCATACAACTTGATGGCTTTATGGCAATACTTAACATGAAGTGATTTCAAAAAGTTCATGAAAGCTTTGCTCTTTGACCTGGATGAACATACAACAAAATAGATAACTTCTTCCAAGAGGCATGAAACTTCTTCCAAATTCCAAAGGGCAAAAGATGTAAAAAGAAGCATGCATGTTATAGCATTTCCCATAAAACAGAAGCTGAGGGTTTTTTGATCCTGTATGTGGTATACAGTGGTTGCTGAACCACTTAAAGGTTCCCTTGAGTCAGGCAGGTTTGAAGAGGCTACCTCTGAACCAAAAATCTGACCTAACAGTACCATGTGGTGTATCTATTCTCCATGGCAGAGCTGGAAGATCTCATAAACACAAGGCTTCACTCATTACAGAGTTATGACAGGCTTCTCAGCCTCTTCCATATTGTGTCTTTGTACTTCACAGTCCATAATGGCTCTCTCAAACAGTCCTATGGTATACTGAAATTTATTCATGTTGTACCTGCAAACTGTGCAATATTGGCCCATCTATGCACATACTGATTTACATACTTAGTATTTAAAGTCAACATTTAAGTTACTCCAAGGCTATACTCAATTGTCAGCTAATTCTGTATGCGTCTGCCATTAGGGCTATTTTACATGCTGATATATCTAACATCCAATGCAACAAAAGTGCAGCTCTGACTCAAACCAAGACTCCTGCAGCATAGTTCTTGAAGTAGCTGTTTCCCTGTTCTAGTTTCCAGCTCTGTCCAACACTATAGGTATGTTCACAGCAAATTTAACAGAGAAATTTTACCTCTTGCAGTGGGAGATGGTGTACAGATTTAGGCTATCAGCACAGATCCCCAGTGGCAAACTGGTAGGTTCCTGAGCATTCTAGGGTAGGTCTCACTTCTTTTTCCACCTTTCTTTTTGCCCAATACAGTGCACTGCTAATTAGCAGGCCATTTCTTAGCAGCAACATAAGGGCTTTTCTACATAAAGGTGAAAAGAGAGGAAAATCTTCTGCCTCGTGTTGTCAGACAAATTTGGGAAAAGCCTAGCAGACTCACAGCAGCTGTGAGCACAGGATTGTGGAAAGATCTTCATTTTCCTCTCAGAGCTTATACAGTTCCTGTGCAACAGCTGCTGTCCAACCAGGGTAGTAGCAAAACAACTCAGTTGTGTTTGCACCCATCTGTGTAGACAGGGATTATCTTCAAACTCATGTATTTTAGGGAAGTCATAAGTTCCAGACTCATGGCTAAGGATTACATCAAGTATCAGGGCACTCAAGAAATTGTGCTTTGCTCTTCCAAAGTGATATTATGCTTGAAGTGATTAAGATCTACATCCTGTTAAAATTATCACCCAGTTTCATTCCAGTAGGACTGCTGAAATCTACTTGGAGACCTGTAACTAATTATGTACACCAGTCAATACAGGATTGAATCTTCTTTATTATCTTCATTAAGGGTCTAGATTATGAGGTAGAGTGTACCCTCAGCAAGCTTGCTGATGACACAAAATTGGCAGGAGTGGTAAGAGGGTTGTGCTGATAATCAGAACCTCAAAAGACTAGAGAATTGGCCCAAAAAGAACCTTCTGAAGGTCAACAACAGGAACTGAAAACTCCTGCATCTGGGGAAGAACAATCTCAGCCATTCAGTTGGAAAGCAGCTTTGCAGAGACAGCCCTGAGGGTCCTGGTGGACAGCAAGTTGAACATGAGCCAGCAATGTGCCTTTGCCACAAGGAAAGCTAACAGAGTATCCTGGGCTGCATTAGACAAAGTATTGCCAGCTGCTTGAGGGAGGTGATCCTTGCCCTCTCCTCGCCACTGGTGAGGCCACACCGGGAGGACTCTGTCCAGTTCTGGGCTCCTCAGTACAAGAGAGACATGGACATACTGCAGAGAGCCCAGCAAGGGGCCACTAAGATGATGAGGACTGGAGCATCTCTGCTGTGAGGAAAGGCTAAGAGAGTGGCAACTGTTCAGCCTGGAGAAAGGAAGGCTCAGGGGGATCTTACTACTGTATATACATACCTGAAAGGAGGGTTGCAAAGAAAACAGAGCCCGGCTTTTTTCAGTGGCGCCCAGTGACTGGACCAGGGGCAATGGGCTCCAGCTGAAACATGGAAGGTTTCCTCTGAACATTGGGAAATGCTTTTCACTGTGAGGGTGGCTGAGCCCTGGCACAGGTTGCCCGAGAGGTGGTGGAGTCGCCATCCATGGATGGATACAGTCCAAAAGCTGCCTGGATACAGTCCTGAGTAACCTGTTGTAGGTGACTCTGCATGAGCAGAGAGTTGGACCCAGTGACCTCCAGAGATCCCTTCCAACTGTAACCATTGATGTATGAGACATAAAGTTAGCATTTCAGAGTTGAACCTTGAGTTACTTCTCTAAAGCCAGTTTTCTTATCTCACTGAATTTAATTTTCAGCTTTTCAGTGTCAAAAGTAAGAAAACAAACCCAAGATTTTTTTAATTAACACACATTTCTGTTTCTCAAGAAATAACCTCTGACTAGCATCATTCATATCTATATACATGTATACGTACAAAAATAAAACTCACAAATATTTCTCACCTCTGTGCCTGGAAAGATCATGGACCAGATCCTCCTGAAAACTATACTAAGGCACATGGAAAACAAGGAGGTCATTGGTGGTAGCCAACATGGTTTCACTAAAGGCAAATAGTGGCTTACAAATTTGGTGGCCTACTACAATACGGTTACAACATTGGTAGATAATGGAAGAGCACCTGACATCATCTACCTGGACCTGTGCAAAGCATTTGACACTGTCCCACACAACATCCTTGTCTCTAAATTGGAGAGACATGGATCGGATGAATGGACCAACCAGTGGATAAGGAGTTGGCTGCAAGGTTGCACTTAAAAAATTGCATTCAACAACTCAATGTTTAAGTGGAGACCAGTGACAAGTGGTGTTCTTCAGGGATCAGCATTGGGACTGGCGCTGTATAACATTTTTGACAGAAATATAGACAGTGGGATGGAGTACACCCTCAGCAAATTTGCTGATGACACCAAGATGTGTGGAGCGGTAGACATGCTGGATGCCATCCAGAGGGACAAGCTTAAGAAGTGGGCCCCTGCCAATCTCATGAAGTTCAACAATCCCAAGTGCTAGGTTCTGCAAATGTGTGGGGCAATCCCAAGCAGAAATACTGGCTGGGCAGAGAACAGGTTGAGAGCAGCCCCAAGGAGATGGTCTTGGGGGTGTTGTTTGATGAGAAGCTCAATATGAACCAGCAATGTGCACAGCCCAGAAAGCCAACTGTATCCCAGAGTGCATCAAAAGAAGCGTTGCCACAGGTCGAGGGAGGTAATTCTCCCCCTCTGCTCTGCTCCTGCGAGACCCCACCTGGAATATTGTGTCCAGTTCTGGAGCTCTTAACATACAAATGACATGGACCTATTGGACTAAGTCCAGAGGAGTACCACAAAGATGATCAGAAGGCTGGAGCACCTCTCCTATAAAGAGAGGTTGAGAAAGTTGGTGTTGTTCAGCTTGGAGAAAAGAAGGCTCCGGGGAGACCTTACAGAAGCATCCAAGTACTTAAAGGGGGCCTACAGGAAAGCTGGGGAGGGACTGTTTATCAGGGAGTGTAGTGACAGGATGAGAGGTAAAAGTTTTAAACTGGAAGAGAGTAGATTTAGATTAGATATAAGGAAGAAATTTTTACATTGGTGAGACAATGGAACAGGTTGCCAAGGGAAGTTGTGGAAGCCCTGTCCCAGGAAGTGTTCAAGGCCAGGTTGGATGGGGCTTTGAGCACCCTGGTCTAGTGGTAGGTGTCCCTGCCCATGGTAGGGGGGTTGGAACTAGGTGATCCTTAAACTCCCTTCCAATCCAAACCATTCTATGATTCTATTACACACTAAGTGTATATACATGAGCATAATACAGTGGTTCTTAACATTTGCATTAGGACGTCTTAGTTTTTTAGGTTTTCAGAAAATGTTTTTCATTCATGTTTTCCTCTTTGGACACTTGATCTGTTTGTACAGGACATTTTAGTGACATCGTTTTTAGCTACAACATTTACTTTACCTTTTCTCCTTGGTTCTGATGCACACTATGTTTACGAAGCAGTCTTTTATCTTGTCAAGCTCTTGAAGAAATTTCCTTTCCGAGAAGACATTTAATTTTTTGTTGATGGTTCAATTGTGAAGTGAGGTTAGTGGAGCCAGGTAACATAAAGCAAATTATAGAGTGGTCTTACTCTTACCTCTGAAAATTAATCCAGTATTAATATTTCTTTATACATTTCTTGCACAAATAATTCAGTATTTTTTATAAATATGACTGAAATTATTTTCTTAATTTGTAACTCATCACCTGCCCAGAATTTTCAGTCTTACTTGCCAGAATTCCTCATTAAAATGATTTTCCAACTGGAGAGAGATTTTTATGATTGAAAAAAGTATTTCCTGTCTTGCCCATGAATGTGAGAAAGTGGGTCAGCCCTCTCATTCCCTTTTATGTTTCTATTTATGTTCTCATAAGCTATTTGGTTTCAAGGAAAATTGATATTTTAGATGCAGTCTGTTCAGTGGCTCTTTGGTCATTGTTTGTCTTTGTGCCTGTTCAGATGGGAGGGAAAATTGAAAGCAATTTCCTTAGAGGTGTATTTTTTGCCTTGGTTGAAGACCCATAGTTTTTTGTATTTGCCTGGTTTGAAGCCATGTCCAGAGGCTAAAATCAAGACTAATGCAAACTGAAGTCTTACACTGCTTAATTAAAGCATCTGCACTGTTTTCTTTCACCGTTGAATGCTTCTGACAAAAAAGTTCCAAGAGCAATGTAGATTTGGTGTTTTCCAGATTTTGTAGGTGTAGCATTCCTATCATGGTCTTAATTTAGTGCACCAAATGTATACATTGGTGATGATTATTTTCAGCCTTTGTCTTTATTTCCTTTATTTATTTCTTTCAAATGAGAGAAATAACTGTCTAGCTGTCCTGTGGTTTCAAGGGAAGGAATAAAAAACCCATACAAGCAAGCTGTTTCTAGTGAGAGAGGAGGGATGTTGCGTGAGATACCTACGTTAGAAAGCCCTTCCCCCAGCAGAGACAGTTTATGTCTAGTCTCTTGTCACCAGGAGCTGAGAGTTCTCGACTTAAAATGAAAGGTAATTCCAGCTGCTGAGTGATAACCTCCAGCTTGGACATAGCAGGCTGTAACAGGGAAGGTGTGGTACAAAACAGATAGCTAGCAAAAAAATCCCCACTTTAACTTCTAATTTTTATTAATGGAAAAAGACAGATCATCATGATTAATTTTTTTCTGAATGTCCTTTCTTAAACTGTATTGATCTGTGGAAATGGATCCGCTTCACCCAAAAATTTCTGTTTCCTTCACCAGTGGAGTGTACCATACTCCATACCATTTGTGTTCCCTACACTCTGCGAATCCAGCAGAGCACCGTCATGCAACTGGGGTGTAAAAGTGCCAACATGCTTATGGAAACCTATGATGTTCAAGTCCTCTCTACAGACTTGAGTCCATAGGATGAGACTTAGATGACTAAGACTGGAATACACAAAACCCAAACAGCTGAGTAGACACCTTCTGAAATGGCCAGCAGAAAACTCCAAGAAGTGTTTGCATTAGAAATACATTTGCTTTATATGAAAAAAATATGCATGGAAAATCTGCAGCAATGAAGACTTACCATCAGTGGATGGTGAACAAGTTAGGGAACATTTAACAAAACTGAAATTACACATGCCCAGGGACCTGATAGGATGCACTCGTGAATGTTCAGGGAGCTGGCCAATGTCATTGTGAGGCTAGTTCTGGTCTCCACAGTCTGATCGACAGATTGTGGAGATGGAGATTCCTGAATACTGGTAGAAAGCAAATATCACTCGTATGATCAAGTAGGACATGAAGAAGAAAGTGGAAAGTTACAGATTGGTCAACCTCACACCAATCCCTAAGAAAGTGCAGGGGTAAGTAGTCTTGAAAAATATTTCCAAACACAAGAAAGTGGATGGGAGTAGTCAGCATGAATTTACAAAGGAGAAATGTCATTATCAAAGAGCTAAAAAGAAATGAGGTTAAAAGGGAAACTGAAAATGTAGCCAGCTATTTTTAAATTTGAAGTTTTATATTTACAGTGAATGCACAAAACCCAACAGGAGAGACAAAACAAGAGATACAGGACTTGCGTGCAGCTCTGAACCACTACGAGCCAGCAGAAACTCTTGCTTACTCTTCTGTTTCTTTCTAGAGCCACAGAACGTGTGTATCCTCTGACTCCTTTAGATACATCTTTGTAGGGTACATGTCCCATTTATTTGTCTATCTCACTTCATTTTCATGTTCAGCTACTAGTTCTTCAAACAGTTCTGTGAAAAATCTCTATTTTTACAGGTAGCATTTCTGAGTGCTCACAAGCATGTCCCTGTGTTCAGTTTTAGAAATACAGAGTCTCCTGGAGGAGTACGCCGATATTCTCTCAAAACAAAGCACTGCTGTTACATCTGCTGCAAGTAGAGCAACATACAACAGACAGAAAGTTGGTCAGACTGAGTCTGGTGTCTGTGTCCGGGTACTGGCAGTGGGGGGCTGCAGGGGTGGCCTCTGTGAGACGAGATCAGGGGTTGCCCTGTGCCAGACACAGCTGATTCCAGCTGGTTCTAGCCATCTCCAAAATGGATCCACCAAGCGACACAGTTGAGGCCATCAGCCACATGGTACAGAAAAGTGGCACCTCTGTGAAAATGTATTTAAAAAGGGCAAAATGCCAGATGGCAGAGTGAGGGCAGAGGGAAAAATAAAAAAAAAGAAAGCATGAGGAGCAACCCTGTGAACACCAAGTGAAGAAGGTGGGGGAGGAAGAGTTGCTTCAAGTGCCAAAGCAGACATTCAACTGCAGCACATGGAGAGGACCATGCTGGAGCAGATATCTACCCTGCAGCCTATGAAGGACCCCACACTGGAGCAGGCAGATATTTCCAGAAGGAACTGCAGCCTGTGGACAACCCATGCTGGAGCAGGGGGAAATGGGTGAGGAGGAAGGGGCTGCAGAGAGGAGCAATTACAGACTGACCCTAAACCCCCATTCCCCATCTTCCTGTGCTACCTACAGAAGGAGGGAAGGTAGAGGAGTCAGGAATGAGGGAGTGAAGTTGAGCCTGTGGAATAAAAGGTAGGAGAAGGTGTGTTTTGATTTGTCTTTGTTTCTCACTATCCAAAACTAGTTAAATTGGCAATAAATTAAATTAATTTTCCCCAGGTTGAATGTGTTTTGCTCATGATGGTAACTGGTGAGTGACCTCCCTGTATTTACCTTGACCCATGAGTTTTGTAATCTTATTTTCTCCCCCTGCCTTGCTGGAGGAGGAGGAGGAGTGAGAGAGTGGCTAGGTCAACATCTGGCAGCTAACCAAGGCCAACCTACTACACAGGTAAATGAGGGATATTTGGGGGAAGGTTTTGACACTCTTTCAAAAGTACTCTGTATATTCTGCCCTGTAGATTTTGTAGCAAGCACAAGGCAAGAATCACATGGTATGAAGAGCAGTGCTGCCATGGAGTACATCCCCTTCCTTTCTCCCTTGAGGCAGAAGAAGATTAAGGTCTTCATTTATTTAGACCCATTGCATTGGAATAATCTGAGAAGTCTAGTGAACCTAAAGAAATAGAAAAAGGTGATCAAGACTGATGAGAACAGAAAATGTTAGAAATGCATTTTCATGTGGTCCTGTGCAAAAACTGATACCTCTTGGGCTGGGACACTGCTTCACTGCTCCATGGTGGAGGCTACAAATCTTTGTAGGAAGACAGAAACTCAGAAGTGTGCTGACGGTAAGAGAATGAGAAGCTCTTATTAAATCCCACTGAGAAACTTAAAGCATGCCTGCAAGAAGGTGGATCTATATGGCTAGGAGATCATCTATATAGGAACGGCAGCACCTTGATGCATCAGTAGACAAAGACAACCTCTTGATATCTTGTGAAAGGTTAAGTTTCATGTGTTACTTCCGCAACACAGATACTGTATTGTAAAACTGTTGTGTGTTAAGGTACAAATCAGTCTTTCGTCACCCTGTTGCCACTTTTGCAGGACACTGCTGAAGGCTACTGTCAATTCATCCATTAAGTATCCATATACTGTTACTCATGGGATCAATTCATTTAAGCAACTCAGTTAGCTAAAGCTGCGTGAAATGAATATTCAATTAAATCTGTTTTGGATCTCATTCAGATATTCAAATAAGCTAAACCTTTGGCTTATTCATTTGTGAAATAAGCTCTTTTATATGGGTGTAAAATGGCTTTTCACAATGGGTAAGCTCTGATCTCTGATCCACACATGTGTAACAACTAGAAGTAGCATAATCCAGGAATACGTGAAGCTAGCAACAGTATCTGCACTGAACTGTTGCTCCATTGGGACTTTTCACCCTTCCAAAACCACATTAGGCCAGGCATGCTTGTCTTGCATGTCTGTGCTTGAAGATAATGAAAATGCAGCATTGAAACATGGAAGAGTAGTTCCTAGCACACCTGATCTTGACTTTCTTTTCTGAAACTCTGGAATATGGTCTGTAAACACAGACAGATATTTTTCGTCTTTTCAGGGGACTTTCCATCTCATGAATTTTTTGCATAGCTAATTCAAGCACTCATTTCAAAACTTTTGAAGGCACCAGCCTTTTTAAAGTTAGGTTCTTCCAGACTTCTTGAACTAAGTTCTTAGCTTAAGCTGAAGATTCATAAAATCATCAGTAAAATGTTAGCTACATAGACTGAGATAAATATGTGAAATATTGGACAGATACTAGTTTTTGATAAATATGATCAAGGACATGGCTACATGGTTGAACAAGGGAAGACAATCTGTCTAGCTGTGGCTTAATAGTACTAAGTGAAACGCTTCTCTTTCCAGTGCAACATTCAGCAGCAACTAGACAGGAGAGATATTCCACAGAAACAGGCTGGGAAGGAACTACATGGTCTGTTTTTTTCTTATTTCTATAAAATATGATCCAACTGGTAGAGGGAGTTCATGATCATCTCCTGACAATCTTTACCTGATGACCAATTCAGATACCAGTAGCATCCTGTGTGTAGTGATCGCCTAACTCAATGGAGGCTGTTTGCTCCCAGCCCAAGAGGGTAGACTGGGGTTATTTCACCAAGATGAAAGGCTAGTCATTTTGGAGGGACTGTTATTGATAGAAGGCTCAGGTAGAAATAGGGTAATTGTGAATCTTTCTGTCAGATTTTACAAAGGGTGCTGTTACTGGGGGCGTTGGTGAACAGCCGGCTGAGTATGAGCCATCAGTGTGCCCAGGCAGCCAAGAAGGCCAACACCATCCTGGCCTGCATCAGGAATAGTGTGGTGAGCTGGACTAAGGAAGTAATCATCCCCCTGTACTTGGCACTGGTGTGGCCTCACCTCGAGTACTGTGTTCAGTTTTGGGCCCCTCTCTACAAGAAGAACATTGAGGTGTTGGAGCGTGTCCAGAGAAGGGCTACAAAGCTGGTGAAGGGTCTGGAGGACAAACCTTATGAGGAACGACTGAGGGATCTGGGGTTGTTTAGCCTGGAGAAGAGGAGGCTGAGGGGAGACCTTATCACCCTCTCCAACTACCTGAAAGGAGGTTTTAGAGAGATGGGAGCTGACCTCTTCTCCCTGGTGACAAGTGATAGGACGAGAGGAAACGGGTTCAAGTTATGTCAGGGCAGGTTTAGATTGGATATTAGGAAGCATTTTTTCACTGAAAGGGTTATTAAACATTGGAATAAGCTGCCCAGAGAGGTGGTGGATTCACCATCCCTGGAGGTGTTTAAGAAAAGGGTAGATGAGGTGCTTAGGGACATGGTTTAGAAGTGGTGGTGTTTTTATCAGGGTAGGTTAATGGTTGGACTTGATGATCTTAAAGGTCCCTTCCAACCTCACTGATTCTATGATTCTATGATTCTACTGTTGCATTCACTGAAGATGACGGGAGGTTACCGGCTCAGTGAGAGTAGGACTGATGAGAGGGCTGAAATAAATAAATAAAAAATTACTCCTGCAAAACCAAATGGAAAATCCACAAGATTTCTGTGAAGGCTGAGCAGATCATTACAATGACCTAGCCTGAAACCAAGAAAGGGTTGGTGTTTCAGAAATGTTATATTAATTTCTGATTCAGTCATACATTTCCATAATTCAGTAATTTTTAAGGATATCTCCAGCTCATAAAGGGACAACACTTCTGCATAAAGCATAAATAAGCATTTAGAAAAACAATGAACACCCTAAATATTTTTTAACATACCTAGAACAGATCCTGTGTTCGTTTTTTTTTTTTTTCCTTTTTTTTTGTTAGTTTTTTGGGGGATTTTTTTTTAGGAGGATTGTTGTATGCATTATTTTAAAGATTAATTTCTATTCTTCCTTGTTGAAAATAGATGTAAAGAGATGAAATGGGATATAAAACAGAGGGTAACTTTGCCAATTAAAATGAGATCCAAATATGAGCTGGAGAAATATTTCATTTCAAGTGAAGGATATCCACCTAATTGTGTTACTATGAGATGAAGAGGGTGAAAATCCAAAATAAGCATTTTCTCACAGAAAAATAACACAACAAATGAGAATTAGAGTGACAAAAAGCAAGGAAATACACCCCCAGCCCCTTCACACACACACACCCAGAAAAAACAAACAAAAAACACAACCTACATTTTTGCCTTATATCTTTTCATTGAGTTACTATTATGGGGCCATTAGGGGAGGGAAAAAAAAAAAGAAAAAAAGAAAAAAAGGGGAAGTATAGTTAAGAAAAGGATCCTTCTTTTCCAAGCTGAATGAGTCTGTGATTCTGTGGACTATTTTTATACCTTATTTCATTTCCATTTGGTAGAGGTCAGGCATGCTCCTCAGCAAAGGATCCTGTTGCCAGCAGGAGTAATGAGGCTTGACTATGCAAGATGGGGGACTAGATTTGATATTGGGAATAGAAGGCAAGGACATCTCCTGACTGAAATGGTATGGCTGAGGCGCTGCATGTGTTGCAAGTCTGGAGAGCATTTTTTTTCTCTGTGGGCTGTACTTGATAATGCTCTTCAAAGATACAAAAGCCGAAAAGCAAAGAGATGAATGAGCAAACAATGTAACACATGAATTTGTGAAAATTAGCCATATATAATTCTCTTATTCCTTCCTACAGAATCCCACAGAATTTCTGTTGGATACTGCAGATCTGCTTGTCTGGGTTGAGTATTAGAGTCATGTTTAAAAGTTTTCTGTCCTTGAAAAAAAGTGACTTTAGCTTCATTTGGTTGAAATATATCCATATTACTCAGCCTGCTGCAACATCTTATGACAAGTCAGACCTCATAATTTTTCTCCGTGGAACTCAGTATAGTTATAGACTTCCTTGAAATTATTTTTGAAGCAGGTGTTTATTCTATCATCACAGCCACCTATGTCTCATGAGGAAGAAGAATTATAAACTCCCCACCCAAAGATATTGAAGATTATTAAATATGGGCCAGAAATTAACAGGGTTTTTGTCAACTGACCAGCGATATTTTTTTGGTTATATAATGTAACTACTCTGTTTTATTAACAGCTTCCTATTAATAAGACTTAGAGCCTCCAACTCATAAGCAACCTCATCTTAGACCCTCCAACCATATAGGCAATTCTGAGATCTAGTAATGGAAGAATATATTTATTTTATTTTGCATTTGCAATTTTCTGCCATATGAACTAATAATAATTTGCAATTTCTTTCACCAAGGGGAGCCTATTACCCCAGGAAAAATTATCATTTTTGCTTTAAATATGTGGTCTGATTCCTTTTTGGACTGACAGCTTACTTATTACAACAGTAATGAATCCAAACTAATAAACTATTAGCAGGTTCAATAAATTCCTAAAATACCAAGTAAGACCTTCCCTTTCTGGCAGCATGGCCCATATGAGAAATGTAGAATAAATTATATAAAACAGGAGATGTCAGTTGCTGTAAAGCTAGCTGCATTGCTTCCTAACATCAGAAGCAAAAAGCCTCAGAATAAAAATATTAGTTAAAACTAGACCAAAACATTTTTTCTACAAAGTAATAATAGATATTATTATAAATAATTAAGTCCCATCAGATATCACATGGTAGTTGTAGAACTTTGTTTCATCCTAGCTTTTCCACAGAGTACATGTCTCTAGATCATCTGCTTCTTGAAAAAGAAGTCGTTAATGCAGGTTCTCACTGACAATGCCTCTGAATGTGCGTCCTGAACTTTTAACTGAATTATACTAAGAATATTTTTTTTCACCATAGTTTTAAAACTACTTTTTACTCACTACTCTCTAGTTCAATCCACCATTTATAGTTCCTCTCCTGTTTTCTTTATAACTTTTTTCTTATTAAATACTTTATTGGTGGTATGTGTATTTCAGTATTTTTGTAGAACATACACAACAGGGTCAAAAGCTGATGCAAGCTTGTGATTGTTTAAAATATGATCTGTTTTCTCCCAGCAACCTATTTAAAATCAAAAGAAACAATCTTCTAGCATCATGTGTTTTTTTTTTTTTATTTCTATGTCTCTGTCATAAAAAATATATAAATGTGTCATTTTCCTTTAAAAAATGGATAGGCAGGAAGGGAACTGTTTTCACAAGCTTTTTTGTTGTTATTGTTGAATACCTGCTTATAGTGTATCTTTCCCCTGGCATTCTTTCATATGAAAAATTGACCAAGAGACACATTCTTTACAATATCTACATTTTTGAGCCATGTTTTGTAGTTTTTTGTCCATACTCAGGATTTTATGGTAGGTATGGTACATGATGGACATGAGTAAATGTCTCCACCACCTAAGCTTTACACAAATAAAGGATTGCCTGAAAACTAAGGAAAAGTCATTGTATAACTATAGCTAAAATAAAAATAAAAATAAAAATAAATCCATACCCAGAACAGAAATGTATACCTCACCTAGACTGGGAGGGAGTTTCTATTGCAAAACATACTATTTTCCTATATCTTCTATTCCCAAATAATTTTTTGGCCAGATTTTTCATAGCACTGCAATCCTTCCCAACGTAAAAGTCAATCATAAAAATCAATCAACATCTGATTTCTTGTGATATGGCACAAAGACTGTGTTGCTGATTGGTGATTTTTTCCCAAGTGGAAATGAGCTGAACACCATAACACATTGGGAATACTTCTCCAAATTCATTTGAGATTTTGTGGTTCTCACATGGCAGCAGTAAAAGACTAATGGAGTAATTAGCCATTCAATTTAAACATACTCCTACGTGTCCTGCTTGCAGCTGAATCCAGAGTCCTTATTAAAGCAGCGCATCTTCAGGTGAACAATCAAAGAACTGATTTCTAGTGTCAAATAACTGATTTCAAATGTCCAAGGCCAGCCAAGGTGCTGTTTGCTAACACCAGCAAAAAATGCCTGTGTCCAGCAACCCTTTTGCTTAAGAGCACCTTTATGAAAACCTGAAGTTATGGGCTTCTGTGTTTCACTTGAGAATTATGTGCCAGAGCACACAAAGCATTATTGCTGTGCAGAGCTCTTTGTCGCATCGGTCATATCCTGATTGAGGATCAAGACATTCTTCAGCCTAAGTTTCCCCAAAGGAAAACATTCTGCTAGAGGCTCACTACACACACAGCAGAGCGTACTATGCACTTCCCCAGCAATCTGAGCCCCTCACAAACAGCAGTGTGATCAATTTTGCAAGTGGTTATAATAGCACCCACCACTTTGTTAAAGTGGTTGCTTAGCATTATAAAAGGGTGGGTCTTCTTCCTTGGGTGCTTATGTAGTTCAGACCCACAGCCTCTCACCCCCCCTTCAAGCTTCTCATCACCCACCTTCAAGAATATAGGACTAGCTGCCAAGAGCAGTTTGGGTAGGAATACTGTCTCATTGTCCCTGTATAATGGCTGTAAGTTATGTTCATAGCCAGAAAATTGTATAAGCTTCTGAGAAGGAGAAAAGCAAGAATTTACCAAGTCTTGGGGTCTTGTAGTCTCTAAAGCTTTCTTGAATCTAGGCTTTGATATGCTGTCTGTTTCTGGAAATAAATCTTTCTAGAAAACTCAGTCTTTTCCTTTCCAAGAAGATGGACCAAGATCTAAATAAGCGTTTACCTTTCTATATGCTTATGTGATGTGAAACACTGACTTTTCTGATACTCAGTCATTGTTAAGTTGCAAACAATATAGACTATTAAATGCTCTAGAGGCAGAAGGGGTGGGAAAATGCCCAGAAGTACCAGACCAAGTCTTGATGGAATTTAAGTCAACACAAGTTTTGCCTCTAACAATGAAAAAACTGCTATGTCTCATACTGGAAGGCTACTCAGCACTGTACAAAGTATTTCTCTTACTTCTTCTACAAAGTTTTCTAAATCCAGATTCTGCTATGTAATTTTCTTCCATTTTCATAAAAGTTCAGAGGCACTCTTTTTTTCCTATATAGCACCTTAGGTACCCTCCTCTTAGAATGGTAAATTGACTGGAAAAATATACCTTATTAAGGGTTATGGAATGTTGGTGGTGTGGTTTGGTGGAATTTGACCTGTGTTGCCAAGTAAGTCTAAAATATGGACATCCAGCTTTCTACTAACAGTCTCAACAAAGCTTCTTTTTTTTTTTTTTTTTTTTTTTTTATTGTAGCTGGTAGCTCACAATACCCCATCGTATAGGCATTCAAAACCCTGTTAAGGTCTTCAGTATGATTTCATGTATGCAGATCATAAATATCCCCACCTTCTCAGATTGCTTAGTAACCATTATGTGTTACCAATAACATTTACAGCTCTGCCAGTCTGTTGTCATCTTTAAAACCTTCACAGCAAACCCTTATATTTTCTTCTGGTCTTTGATAACACTGTTGAATAATATAGAGCCAAGATCCTATCACACCAGGATGTCTAACACAAAAAAAGGAAACCCCTTTCAAACCCCAAAACCTTTTTTTCATTACTTCCCAGGTAACAGAAAATTAGGAAAATTATGGTATCTGTGAAAGCCATGTGACTATTCAGGCCATAAATACACTAACAAAACACTTGCAATTGATTTAATTGTGGTAAGTAGTGAGTAAATGCAACTAATGTTAAAAATTACAAGCAGCTAGCAGGAAAAGCATCAGGCCTCTTTTCCATGAGTTACTTCTCTGAATAAATGGCTCAAATGTATCTATGTTCTTTGTTGTCCTATGCAGTAGTATAATGAACAGCCTTCTGCAAATGATTAAGTGCTTTATTATTTAAGCAGCCATCAGAACCACTTATTTCTCTGTGTATTACATTGCTGAAAAAACCATCACGTATTAAAAAAAAAAAAAAACAAACTCAAAAAGAAATGAAGAGTTGGTATGTAGAACACAAGGGAAACTTCAAATGACTGCTGCCTAAAGGCCTAATTTCATTAACCCAGCAGTCCAAGACATTGTTTATCCCCCAGTTCTCAAAACATGGTACAAGGTTTAAATTTAGATACTTTTGAATTCTGAGACTTGGTTTTTACAAAATGCCAACAGATCCCTAACTTTCCATTAATACCAATTCTCTCTCTATCCAAGCTATTAACATGGTCACAGGCTCTCCTGATGAACTATGAAAGTTTCAAAAGTCCATTGTAGGAAAGACAAATTTAAGAAATGCCTGATCATTTTTTAAGAATTAGCATTTGTGATAAAAAAACAGACACCAAAAAACCCCCAAAATATCTTTCTCATATTCTTAATAATTTTATTGTTTTAGCCAGATATTTTAATTCGAGGCTTACTTCTACTACAGCCAGAAATCAGTCCCCTATGCTCATGTACCAGAAACCAGCTCCTTAGATGGTACCAGCTGAGAGGTGTCATTAACTTAAGACCTGTGCCAGCTGGCCGAACTGTGAATCATCAGCTGAAATCAAGTGAAATGAACATAAATGTGTTTGGGGGGGCTTGTTGCTTTGCTTTGCTTTGTTTCATTTTGCTTTTTGTCTGGGTTTTGGGGGATTTTTGGTTGTTTTTGTTAGAAGAACTAATCTCCCAACTTATTCTTTCTTCCTAGTTTCTTCTCTCTTTATTTCAGGCAAGAACAACAGAAATTTATGTTCCCTGACAATGGATAGACTTTACAGAGAATCTTGCTTCTCTAACAGTAGAGAAACAGCATAGAAAAAAAGCTATGGGAGCTAAGCAGACAAAATAAATAAAAAGTCATTCTGCAAATCAAATGGGTGTAAAACAAATACAGCAGGAGAGAGACAAGGTTGTTTAAATGGGGAGGGAAGATAAATTTGGGGAATTTGTGTATAGTATTTTCTTCTTACACTCCAATTGAACACAAATCTTAGGTTTTATCAAAGACTGTAATCTTGATTTATGGAAAAAAAAAATGTTTACAAACAGAATAACTGCATTAAAAAACTTCACTCTTGTTCGGATTTTGGAATTGCTTTTGACACAGATAAATATTTGAGGGGGAAGGGAAGCCACAGTTCTGTTACCTGTTTGATTTCATGTTTCTTCTTAATTTTAAGAAATGTTAATAACTAGTGTATCTGAAGGCCTAGATCATTATACATTCAGACTCCCATTCTAAACCTTTCCCATGAAGAGTTGTTCCCAATTTTAAAACTAAATGGAGAAATACTCACTGTATTGAAACAGATCTGCTCTTTGGCTTTATATGTATGAACACATCATTTTTGTCAGCCCCTGTCAGACACACAGTGACTAATAGGCAGTTCTTTTTGTGCCAGATTTACATATATACACAGCAATATAATGGTCAACTTTTTAATGAGATTGTCAGTAATTCAGAACACTTAAGAAAAGGTGAACAAGTTGCTCACAGCCAGCAATTAGGGTACATATTGCTGTATTATCCAAAAATGAACAATCCTGATTTAATTATACTGGGTCATCTAGGATCACCAGAGGAGGTCCAAAAGAAGAGGATGGTGCCACATTTTATTGCAGTTCCTTTACTGCACACTCTAATATGATAACACAGGGTTAGAGTCTTACAAACTGAGACAATCTTATTTGATTCATTGTGCTAAGGCCTCTTTCAGTTTAGCTCTACTCATGACGTGCATTTCCACAGCTGAGTGACTATTTTCTTTACCCTGGTATCTGTGTATTAAAATAAAATTCAAATTAAAAGAAGCCCTTATATGTCTATGTGCACTGTCAACAGATTATAAGATTGTAAGGAAATGCACCTTCTCTCAGCCTCTTCAGTTTCAATATTTTGTCTGAAAGAAACAAAATTTGATATGGCAATGATTTTACAAACACTTCCATTGCATACTTAGATGTGAAGAGTGTTACTTTCACATAATTTAACAGAAACATCTGGGTACAAGGAGGACTAAAGGTATGGCCCTCAGACTATTACCCATTACTTCTCTTCCATCTGGGTGGCAATGAAGCCACAACATGTAGTCCAAGGGTGATCAAAAGAAACTTCAGGGCCTTAGGATGGTTGGTAAAGGAATCTGGAGCACAAGTTATTTTTGCCTCTCCCCTTCCAGCTGCGGGCAACAACACTGGAAGAAACAAACAGGCCCACTCTATTAATACATGGCTCCATGGCTGGTGTTACTGACACAATTTTGGGTTTTTTTGGTAATGGGATGGCCTACACAGCACCAGGCTTGCTGGTGCCAGGTGGGATTCACCCTTCTCAAAGGGGGAAGAGGGTCTTCGGTCACAAGCTAGCAGGCCTCTTTGACAGAGGTTTAAGCTAGGCTTGAAGGGGGAGGGGTTAATATCAGGCCTGCCCATGACAAGTTGTGGGATGACAGACCAATGTTAGAGGAACAAGGTGCTAGCAAGGGCCCTCAGCCTCTGCTCTGAGACGTGCTAGCTACACTGCAGCGCAGTCTTACTGATGTGAGCCAGGGGCTCCTGCGGTAATGGGACCCAACAGGGAAACACCAGTGAAATACCTCAAATGAACTAAGGGGTCTTCCTCTAAGAAGTTGACACAGCTGACAGCCCAGCTGAAGTGCCTTTACACAAATGCATGCATCACAGGCAAAAACCAGGAGGAGCTGGAAGCCATTGTGCAGCAGGAAAACTATGATAATGTTGTCATTAGTAAAACTCTGTGGGCCAAATACCATGACTGGAGTGTGGCTATCAATGGCTACAGGCTGTTCAGAAAGGACAGGCAAGGAAGGACGGATGATCAGGTAAGCCTTCTATGTTAGGTAGTGTTTTGACTGTCTAGAGCTTAATGACGGTGATGAGAGGGTTAAGTGCACAGGGAAGTGCTCAAGGTCTCTGCCAAAACGGTGGGCACTCACCTGAAAGCTAAAACAAGTGCTCCTATACAGAAAGCCCCTCAGATGTCTGATGGATCCACCCAGATGGAACTGGTAAGGAGGGAGACTTCAGTACAGGTGGTAGGTTGCTGTGAATGCCCAGACCCTTCTTCCCCTGGCAGAAAGGTAAGTACATGCACAGTGTGCAGAGGTCCATTATCTGCTATGTCAAGTGGCCGAGTTGCAAGAAACGGGTAAAAGGTTGAGTAGTATCGGAGGATCAGAGAGAGAGAGAGATAGGTGTTTTCATAACCATGTTGCTGTAGCAGATACCACTGAGAATGAGGCACCTTGGACCCTGGTGACTCACAAAAGTAGAACTCTGCTTCAGCCCCTACCCTCTGGCATCACAACACAAAACAGGTTTGAAGCTTTAACAGCTATAGACACCCAGAAGCAAGCTCTGCCAGGAGGACCTTCACCAGCAGCACACAGTAGATAGCATAAAAACCAACAAGTGTTACTAGTGGGTCACTCTCTTAAGGGATAGTAAGGTGCCTATCTGCAATCCTGACAGCGAGTCATGTGAGGTAGGCTGCCTTCTGGGAGCTAAGGTTCCAGATGTTGCTGAGAGGGTGCCACAACTTGTCAAGAGCACAGACCGCTATCCACTGTTACTCTTTTATGTGGGCAAGAATGACACCACAAGCCAGAACCTGGGCAGAATTAAAGAAGACTATAAAGCCCTGGGGTTGTGAGAGAAAAAAAATAGTGCCCAAGTTATCTTTTCCTCCATTTTACCAGTTAGAGAAAAGGGAGTAGCCAGAAATGGATGGATAACGCATATCATTGGTTACTCCTGGCTACTTGGCTGGTGCCATTATGAGCGTTTTGGCTTCTGTGAAAATGGGACATTCTTTGATGAATATAACCTGTTAGAGAGGGATGGACTCCACCTGTCTAGAAGAGGCAAGGGAATCTGGCAGCAGGCTGGCCAACTTGGTCAGGCAGGCTTTAAACTGAAGCACTTGAGGGGTGAGGTCCAAGATGGCAATGTTCACACTATTGCATCCAACTGGGGAATAAGGCAGGCCAACCAGAGCAGCAACAAATGTTCCTTAGCTGACTTCCAAGACGAGATCCAGAAGGCCAACTACCTCAAGGGTGTGTATGGCTGTGGTGGATCCTTTTGTACCCCTCCAGGGAAACCTGCATGCTCAATTACCTCTCTGAAATGCCTGTACACCAACACAAGCAGCATGGGGAAGAAACAGGAAGAACTAGAGATCTGTGTGTGGTTGCAGGGCCATGATCTCATTGCAATTACAGAGACATGGTGGGATAGCTTGCATGACTGGAATGCTCTCATGGAAGGCTCCGTACTTTTTAGGAAAGACAGGCTAGTGAGGCGAAGTGGTGGAGTTGTCGTCTATGGAGGAAAGATAATGTCATGCCAGTCTTCAAAAAATGCAAGAAGGAGGACCCAAGAAACTACGGGTCAGTCAGCCTCACCTCCATTCCTGGAAAGGTGATGGAACAGCTCATCCTGAATGTCATCTCTAAGCATGTACAGGAAAAGATGATTATCAGGAGTGGTCAACATGGATTCACCAAGGGGAAATCATGCTTGAGCAATCTGGTAGCTTTCTATGATGGCATGACTGGCTGGGTGGATGAGTAGATGTTGTCTGTCTCGACTTCAGCAAGGCTTTTGACACTGTCTCCCATAATATCCTCATAGGTAAGCTTAAGAAGTGCAGATTAGATGAGTGGACAGTGAGGATTGAGAACTGGCTGAATGGCCAGAGGTTTGTGATCGGTGGCAATGGGTCAGAGGGTTGTGATCTGTGGCACAGTTGCAGGCCTGTAACTACAAGGGCAAGTGTAGGGTCCTGCACCTAGGAAGAGAAGAGAAGAGAAGAGAAGAGAAGAGAAGAGAAGAGAAGAGAAGAGAAGAGAAGAGAAGAGAAGAGAAGAGAAGAGAAGAGAAGAGAAGAGAAGAGAAGAGAAGAGAAGAGAAGAGAAGAGAAGAGAAGAGAACAGAAGAGAAGAGAAGAGAAGGGAAGAGAAGAGAAGAGAAGGGAAGAGGAGAAGAGAAAAGACTGAGATGGGATCTCAACAATGCTTATAAGTATCTAAAGGGCAGGTGTCAAGAGGATAGAGCCAGACTCTTTTCAGTGGTGCCCAGAGACAGGAGAAGGGGCAATGGGCAGAAACCATAATATAGGAAGATCCATCTCAACATGATGAAAATCTTGTTTTGAGGGTGGCAGAGTACTGGAACAGGCTGCCCAGAGAGGTTGTGGAGTCTCCTTCTCTGGACATATTCAAAATCTGCCTGTATGCATTCCTGTGCAACCTCCTGTAGGTGAACCTGCTTTGTCAGTGGGGTTGCACTAGATAATCTCTGAAAGTCCCTTCCAACCCCTACCATTCTGTGATTCTATGATTCTGTGAGTGTTTATGGGTAAGAATCAGGGGGAAGGCCAATGAGGCAGATATAATAGGAATCTTATACACCACCTAATAAGGATGAAGAAACAGATGAAATATAAGCAGCTATAAGCAGCTGGGAGAAGTCTCACAATCACTAGCCCTATTTCTCATGGGTAACTCCACCTTACCAGATGTCTGCTGGAAATAAAATACAGCAGAGAGATATCAGCCTAGGAGGTTCCTGGAATGTCTGGAGGATAACTTACTGACACAGTTGGTGAGTGAGCCAACTACAGAAGGCTGGACTTGTTGTTTGTGAACAGAGAAGGACTTGTGGCTGATGTGATGGTTGGACACTGTCTTGGGCATAGTGATCACAAAATGATGGGTTTTGATTCTTGGACAAATAAGAAGGGGGGTCAGCAGAACTGCTAACTTGGACTTCCAGAGGTCAGACTTTGGCCTGTTTAGGAGACTGGTTGACAGAGTTCCTTGGGAGGCAGTCCTGAAAGGCAAAAGAGTCCAGGAAGGCTGGACATTCTTTAAGAAGGAAATCCTAAAGATGCAGGAGCATGCTGTCCCCATGTGCAGAAAGACAAACCAGCAGGGAAGACGACCAGCCTGGCTGAACAGAGAGTTTTCACTGGAACTCAGGAAAAAAAGGAGACTTTATGATCTTTGGAAAAAGGGTCAAGCAATTCAGGAGGACTACAAAGAGGTCATGAGGTTATGCAGGGAGAAAATCAGAAGGGCCAAAGACCAGCTAGAACTTAATCTGGTTACTGTCATAAAAGACAATGAAAAATGTTTGTATAAATACATTAACAACAAAAGGAAGGCTAAGGAAAATCTCCATCCTCTATTGGATGTGGGGGAAACATAGTGACAAAGGATAAGGAAAAGGCTGAGGTACTTAATGGCTTCTTTGCCTTAGTCTTTAATAGTAATACCAGTACCCGGTCCCCTGAGCTGGAAGACAGGGACAGGGAACAGAATGAAACCCCCATAACCCAAGGGGAAATGGTTAGCAATCTGCTACACCACTTAGACGCACACAGGTCTATGGGGCCAGATGGGATCCACCCTAGGGTACTGAGGGAGCTGGCAGAAGTACTCACCAAGCCACGTTCCATCATTTATCAGCAGTCCTGGCTAACCAGGGAGGTCCCTGTTGACTGGAGGTTAGCAAATGTGACACCCATGTATGAGAAGGGCCAGAGGGAGGTTCTGGGAAACTACAGGTCTGTGACCCTGACCTCGGTGCCAAGGACGGTTATGGAGCAGATCATCCTGAGTGCCATCACATGGCACATACAGGACAAGCAGGCAATCAGGCCCAGTCAGCACAGGTTTGTGAAAGACAGGCCCTGCTTGCCTAACCTGATCTCCTTCTGTGACAAGGTGACCTGCTTAGTGGATGAGTTTGTGGATTTTGTTTACCTGGACTTTAATAAAGCCTTTGACAGTGTTTCCACCAATATTTTGCTGGAGAAACTCTCTGCCCATGGCTTGGATGGGTGTACACTTCACTGGGTAAAAAAGTGGTTGGATGTCCAGGCCTAAAGAGTTGTGGTGAATGGAGTTAAATCCAAGTGGTGGCCAGTCACAAGTGGTGTTCTCCAGGGTCAGTACTGGGGCCTGTTCTCTTTAATAACTTTATCAATTACCAGGATGAGGAGATTGAGTGCACCCTCTGTAAGTTTGCAGATGACACCAAGTTGGGTGGGAGTGTTGATCTGCTTGAGGGTAGGAAGGCTCTACAGAGAGGTCTGGACAGGCTGAATTAATGAGCTGAGACCAACTGTATAATGTTCAACAAGGGCAAGTGCCAGGTCCTGCACTGGGGTAACAATAACTCCATGCAGCGCTACAGGCTTGGGGAAGAGTGGCTGGAAAGCTGCCCAATGGAAGACGACCTGTGAGTGTTGGTGGACAGCTGGGGAGTGCAACATTAATGACATTATTGACTGTTCTGCTGCTCACTGTACATAGGCAGCTCTGTCTGGGCAGAACAGAGAAAGGTCCCCAAGCTGAATGACAGGAGAGGTAGCCCTGTCAGCCTTATGTAGCCACTCCGCATTTATCCCCAAGAATGACAGCATCTCCTAGGCTTTGTGAGGAGCAAAGATTTTCCAAATAGGAACCTTCTGTAGATTATTGTACATCTGCCCCTGGATAAAAACTGTTTTTGAGATTATGTGGTCTCACCTGGGCTGGATTTTAGTGCTGATCTGGAAGGGAAAGGCTAATGGCCTAAATAACCCATTCGCTAGTTCTTATTGTTAAAATGTCACCACAACTCTTGATAGAATTAAAATATATCAAAGTGAATATTTTTCTGTATTTGTATTAAGTACCCAAGTGCAATAAGCCACTTTATGGGCCAGTGAACTGGAAAATGAAATTATTGTATTAATGTGACTTTTTACTTATGATAGGAATGCATTGTCATAAAAATGACAGCATATTGGCTTTATTTTCACACCTGAAAATAAAACCAAAACAAGACAAAGTCTTCTGAAGTAGAGTAAAAGGATGTTGTTTGAAATTTTTCCCCACCTATGGCAATTTGCATTTAGGGTCTGGAGAAGAACTGGTTTATGGCTGATTAAAACAGCCTTTCAGAGGAGTATCTGAGGAGAAAGCATGTGCAGACCCTACAGCAGGAGTATTTCCTTATACATGGTGACCATCAGCCCCCCAGCCTGCCTGGCCTCCAGGGTTCCTCAAGGCAAGCATGAGCCTACCCACCTAGCCTGAAGTCGCTCATGCCGTTCACCCAGTTCCCTGCCCATGCTCCAGCTCTAGATCCCCTGAAATAGCCCCCTGGAAACCTACAGCATTTAAATAATTCTGCAGGTTCACAAACCCTGGTGTCCCACAGTTGTCCTCCTCCTGGATGGAGCAGTGGGAAGGGCCCCCACCACTCTTGAGCTATGCTTTGTGCTGAAGATGATTTTTACCAAAGTTATTATCATCCTGTATCTGTGTGGAGGAGAAACGTATCTAATCTAATTTTATCTGATATCTTACATAATCCTTCCTAAGAAATAAATTAAAAGCATTGGTACTGGTAGGAAAAGGGGCCCTAGGTTTTAATTTAGATTTGGCTAATCATAATCCTGCCTCCTGTAAGAAGGTTTTTGTTAATATGAATTTAGTTCTTAAGAGATTTTTTTTTTCTTAAAACCACCTCAGTCATTAAATCTCTTACAAAACCTGATTTAAACAAGTAGACCAGAGGTGCTCAAAAGCTAGTATTAATCACTGCATCAGTATAGTTCACAACTGATACAATTCCTGGAGAAAGTTAATATGATCCCCAAAAGGGTGAGGAAATAGTGATGTAAGATCACATATTTATTCTGCTGCTTATTCAGATTTTAGGAATGTTTTGACAACTGTAGATCTCTCAGCAATTTCTTTTTTTTTTTTTTTTTTTTGTAGATTTAACAAGTTTAATGAACATTAACAATTACAATCATTTCTCAGCTCCAAAACTTTCTCTCCCAGTGCCAAAAATTTTTAGTGTGCTTAGTAGGTCAGAGTAACACTGGAAACTCTGAAGCCTTTATATTTTGGGTGATGGTTGCTTTTCCTCAGAAAAGGAATCATGAGCTGGCAACTATTTGGTATCAGCAATCAGCAAGACCAGTGGTGAACAGCATGCAAAAATACTAATGCAATTAGCCTATGTAGTAACCTACTGGTGGATGGCTACGAATAACAGTGGCATTGTAGGATTTCTGGACTGGTTCACAAATAATTCACAGGCAGGAATAAATGTGTCAAATAATATATTTGTAGTGATTTAAATGGTTTGTTATAGATTATGATAGGCCTAATAATGACCTCACTTCTCTGCTGTAAGTTAGTAGCACTAACATTCATGATTTTGGTAAGTTTGCATTTCTAGGTATTAAATTAAAAGGTAACAACTAAGAGAAAGACTGAGACTATGTGAGTTTTCAGGGAGTGATCTGTAAACTCTTCATCACTGGTTAGTCCCACGTGTTAAAAAGCAGTAGGTGCTTCTTGGAGGACCTAGGTATTACTTGTGAATTCAGATGTCTGCATTCATTCAGCCTGTTCTTGACTGACTAGGTGGACAAATAGCTCCTGCCTTACATCTGCTTAAGGGTCCACACAGGTATGGTCAGGACGCACTATAAATCATTACATTAAGAAAGTAGCCAAGGCCACTTTTATCCATATATGTAGTCAGGGAAAGTGGTTGGGCCACCCCCTGTTTCACATTAAACTATCAATAATGCCAGATTGTCAACCTCCCTAAACCAATTACACACCGAAGATGTGCCAAAGACTGTTCAGGAAAATGAAATGCTGGATGGTTGATGTGACTACCTTTTGGACTGAATGAAAACAAAACACAGGGTGGGATTTTGAAGATCTTGTTAACTTGCTTCTTCCCACAGATCTGGATAAGCTGGGGACCTGGTACCAGGAACATGAGAGGGTTTCAAGGCAGAAACCTCACTTGGCTACATGCAACTTAACATGAGCAGTTGGTTATAGCTACCACATAGGTTAGAGCACCAGATAAACCTTAGAGAACAGCACAGATGTTTCAAGACCTACTTCATCCTGAAGGGTTTTGCACAGTCTCTCATGTGTCTCAGAAAGATACTGCCCAAATGAAAACTATTTTAGGGATGAAGTGAATGCCTGACTTCCTACCCCTCTCATCTGCATGAAGTTGGGGACTAGAATCATTTTTCTTAGTAAATAGAACTCTCAGTCATGAATGGATAGATGTGGAACTCTGGCTTCTCGAGTTGATACATGATACTGAATTGAAACCAGATGACAGAGAAGTCAACAAGTAGAGGTGCATGACTAGACCTGGAACAAGGAAGAACTGGTCAGAGATGTGAAAGTCAGCAGGAGCTTTGGCTACAGTAAACATAAGATGGTACAGTTTAGGACCCGAAGAGAAGAAAGCAAGGCAAAAGAAGGACCACAACCTTGGACCAGAGGAGACTAGATGTTTTCAGAGAAAGCAGACCTTTTCAGAGATCTGCTTGGAAGAATCCATGGGATGTAGCCCTGGAAAGAAAGGAGGGTGTGTCACGGTTTGGCCTCAGCCAGCTACAAATAACCACGGGGCCACTCGCTCAACTCCCACAGCTGTGGGAAAAATCAGCAGAAAAAGACAAAACTCGTGTGTTGAGATAGTGCGGTTTAACAGAAAAGTAAAAGGGCAGAGAAAAAAAAACAACCAATAACACAGATAAAGGGATATAGAGACACAATTACAATACCACCGTGCACTAACCAGACCCAGACTGCTGCAGCCCACCCCCTCGTGGTGACCACCCCCCCCTCCCGGCTAGCTCCTCTTATGGCCCAGGCATGGGTCATGTGGTATAGAATACCTGCCTCCCCTGCCAGCTCCTTGGGGAAATTAACCCCATCCCTGCCAGAACCAGGACGGGGTGCAGGAGAGCTTGTTGATATTCAAGGATAACCTCCTGCAGGTTCCCAACAACTCGGAATTCAAAAAAAGGAGGCAAGTGGCAGGCCTGGATGAGCAAAAAGCTCCTAACTGAACTCAGACAAAAAACTGCACAAGAGGTGGAAGCAGGGAAATGTGACCCAAGAGGACATACTATCTGATATTGCAGTGATAATGTTAGAAAAGCTGCCTTGGCTTTTCTAGCCAGCCAGAGTTGAATCTGGCAAGGGATGTGAAGGGCAACAAGAAAGGATTGTACATATACATGTACATTGAAGTCATTGCTGGACCACTCTCCACCATCTTTACCAAGTCTTGGGAAACGGGCGAGGTGCCTGAGGACTGGAGGAAAGCAAATGTCACTCCAGTCTTCAAAAAGGGCAAGAAGGAGGACCCGGGTAACTATAGACCGGTCAGCCTCACCTCCATCCCTGGGAAACTGATGGAGCAGCTTATCCTTGGTGCCCTCTCAAGGCATATCAAGGATAAGAGGGTTATTAGGGGCAGTCAGCATGGCTTTTCCAAGGGGAAGTCATGCTTGACCAACCTCATAGCCTTTTATGAGGAAATAACGAGGTGGATGGATGATGGCAGAGCGGTGGATGTGGTCTACCTTGACTTCAGTAAAGCATTTGACACGGTCTCCCACAGCATCCTCATGGCTAAACTGAGGAAGTGTGGATTGGATGACCGGATAATTAGGTGGACTGCGAACTGGCTGAAGGAGAGAAGCCAGAGAGTCGTAGTCAATGGGGCAGAGTCCAGTTGGAGGCCGGTAACCAGCGGAGTGCCTCAAGGGTCGGTACTGGGGCCCATATTATTCAATATATTCATTAATGATTTAGATGAGGGAATTGAGTGTACTATCAGCAAGTTTGCTGATGACACTAAGCTAGGAGGAGTGGCTGACACGCCAGAGGGCTGTGCTGCCATCCAGAGAGACTTGGACAGGCTGGAGATTTGGGCAGGGAATAACTTAATGAAATACAACAAGGGAAAGTGTAGGGTCCTACATCTGGGCAGAAACAACCCCAGGTTCCAGTATAGGATGGGGAGCTACCTGTTAGAGAGCAGTGTAGAGGAAAGGGACCTGGGGGTCCTGGTGGACAGCAGGATGACCATGAGCCAGCACTGTGCCCTTGTGGCCAAGAAGGCCAATGGCATCCTGGGCTGTATTAGAAGGGGGGTGGTTAGCAGATCGAGAGAGGTCCTCCTTCCCCTCTACTCTGCCCTGGTGAGACCGCATCTGGAATATTGTGTCCAGTTCTGGGCCCCTCAGTTCAAGAAGGACAGAGAGCTGCTGGAGAGAGTCCAGCGTAGGGCAACTAAGATGATTAAGGGAGTGGAGCATCTCCCTTATGAGGAAAGACTGAGGGAGCTGGGTCTCTTTAGTTTGGAGAAGAGGAGACTGAGGGGTGATCTTATTAGCGTTTATAAATATATAAAGGGGGAATGTCATGAGGATGGAGCCAGGCTCTTCTCAGTGGCGACCAGTGATAGGACAAGGGGTAATGGATTCAAGCTGGAACACAAGAGGTTCCACTTAAATTTGAGAAGAAACTTCTTCTCAGTGAGGGTGACAGAGCACTGGAACAGGCTGCCCAGGGAGGTTGTGGAGTCTCCTTCTCTGGAGACATTCAAAACTCGCCTGGACACCTTCCTGTGCAACCTCGTCTAGGTGTTCCTGCTCCGACAGGGGGATTGGACTAGATGATCTTTTGAGGTCCCTTCCAATCCCTAGCATACTGTGATACTGTGATACTGTGATACACGAACAGCAAAAGGAAGATTCAGGAAAATGTGGGACTGCTGCTGAAAGCAGCAGGGGGACTGGTGAGAAATGACATGGAAGAGGTTAAGGTACTCAGTGCCTTCTTTGCCTAAGTCTTTACCAGTAAAACTGGCCTTCAGGAATCCCAGGACCCAAAGACCAGAAGGAAAGTCTGGAACAAGGAATATTTATCCTCAGTGCAGTAGGATCAGGTTAGGGACCACTTAAACAAACAGGATATACACAAGTCCATGGACCCTGACAGATTGCATCCAAAAGTGGCTGATGTTGTTATGAGGCCACTCTTCGTTATCTCTGAACAGTCATAGCCACTGGGAGAAGTTCCAGAAGACTGGAAGAGAGCAAAGGACACTCTTATATTGAAGAAGGCCAAGGGAATATCCAGGGAATACAGGCCAGTGAGTCTCGTATCAGTCCCTAGGAAGGTAATGGAGAAAATCTGGAAAGCATTTACAAACACATGAAAGAAAAGAAAGTGATTTGGATTAGTCAGCATGAATTTACAAAGGCGAAGTCATGCTTATCCAACCTGACAGCTGTCTACAGTGAGATGACTAGTTTAATGGACAAAGGGAGAGCAGTGGATGATTTTTACCTCAACTTTAGTGTAAACCCTTTCACACTGTCTCCCATATCGTCACAGACAAGCTGACAAAGTATGGGTTAGATATGTGTGCAATGAGATGGACTGAAAACTGGCTCAATGATTACACCCAGAGGGTTGTTAGCAGTGGCACAAAGTCCAGTTGGATGCAAATCACTAGTGGTGTATCCCAGGGGTCAATACTGAGGTCAATATTATTTAACATCTTAATTGACCACCTGGATGATGGAGCGGAATGAACCCTCAGACACTTTGCAGATGATACAAAACTGGGAGGACTGGCTGATACACCACATGAGTGTGCTGCAATTCAGAGCATCCATGACAGGCTGGAGAGTTGGGCAGAGCGGAATTTAATGAAGGAAAGAGCAAAATCCTGCCGTGGCAATGAATAACCCCAGTCACTGGTTCAGCTGGGGGGCCACCTGGCTGGAAAGCAGCTTTGTTGAGAAGGACCTTGAGGCCCTGGTGGACACTCAGCTAACCATGAGACACCAATGCAACTTCACTGCAAAAAAGGCGAATAGTATCCTGAGATGCATTAGAAAGAACATTGCCAGCATGTCAACAGAGGTGATCCTTCCCCTCTGATCAGCACTGATGAGACCATATCTGGAGTACTGTGTCTAGTGCTGGCCTTCCAAGTTGAAATAAGATACTGACTTAATGGAGAAAATCCAGCTCAGGGCCACAAAGATGATGAAAGGACTGGAGCATTTGTCATCTGAGCAAAGGCTGAGACTGCTGGGAGTGTTTAGCCTGGAGAAAAAGTTCAGGGGAATCATAATTGTGTATAAATACCTGGCAGGAGAGAATGAAGAAGGCAGAGCCAGGATTTTTTCACTGTTGCCCAGTGAGATGACAAGAGGCAATGAGCACAAATTAAAACACATTAAATTCCATGTCAACACAAGGAAACTTTTTTCACTTTGAGGGTTGTCAAACAGTGGAATACATTGGCCCGGGGTGTTAAGGAGTCTCCACCTTTGGAGATACTGAAAATCTGACTGGACAGAGTCCTGGATAACCTGCTGTATGTGACTTTACTTGACCAGGGACATTAGATCCCTCCAACCTAAATGATTCCATGATTCTGCATTTCTATGAGACAAAAGTGTTAGAAGTAATTCTCAGGGAGGAAACCACCACCTTATCATGCTATTCTAAATCAGGAAACTGTCCAAATTAACAAATCCTCTTTGCTGAACCAGCCCAATCACCATGACCTGACTGGTACAAATTACAGCATAAATTTAAAGAAGGGTAGTGTAATGGAAGCATCCATCAATATTTGTTTACTTTTATGGATACATTGTGTCTTTCACCCATATAATGAAATGCACACGTAAAGCTTTGTTTCAGTTCTGACCCAGTCCTTATGTGCTGGATTAACTTTTAGGTTTTCAATTATCTTTCCCCACCCCACCCCCTCAAGAAAGATAGTAGCTGCACAAATTTATCTTCTCCATGGCTGTAACCATAGCAACCCAAACAGTTCATTTTCTGTCTCAAATAATGTGCATGACTCTGTCTGACTAACAATTCAGTGAGGACATTGACAAATGATCTCAGTATTCAGGCAGACATTTAAAATATGCAGATATTTGTCTGAATTCTAATATGGCCAATGGATACTCAAATGATAAACTGTGCAATTCTCAAGTAAAATGAGAGAAAACTTTTCCCTGAGGACACTTCTCATTAAAGGTTTCAAAACAGATATATTTTGAGTGATGAATGTATTCAGTGAGATAGATTCTCTCCTAGAGATCAGAGATATTTTGTTCATACATTAAAACTTTTTGTTTTCTAGACATTGTCTTTTCTTTATTAGCTAGTCAGCAAGGAAAGAAAAGTAAAAAGCTCTCCTCCTTCTCTGCTTTCAGTCCCCCACCCCCAGATAACTGAATATTCAAGAATAGAAAAGAAGCTTTTGAAAGGCTCAACAGAACTTCACTGTGGTGGGAAGGCAGCTCGTGGTCCACTGGCATCATCATTAATCTGATACAGAAGCAAGAAAAGTTGGCCTCTTTGCATGTTAAATATTGACCTTCCTGGTGAGAATTAGTGTGTGACTCCCCTTGAGGAACCACATGTCAGCTAGAAGCTAATCACATTTTCACAATGAGGTTTGTTACACACTGAAGCAGATTCACAAGAGAAGCTGCAGAATGTTCATTGCTGGAAATACCAGGCAAGGTTTTGAGCAGCCTAGTGTAACGCTGAAGTTCTCTCTGTCTTGAGTGGGATTTGGATTAAATGACCTCAAGAGGTGCCTTTCAACCTAAATGATTGTGTAATTCCATGATTCAAAGTCCATTGCTCACATAGGTCGTATGAAATAGCTCACAAATTAATGAGTTTTCAGTCTCTGTTCATACTTAGTGGATTCTCAGTAGAGAGACAAAGGTGAAAGACCCCTTATTCATAACTAATCCATCTCCAGAGTTGTCCAAATCCCTGAGCTCAGTATTTATTTTTAAAATAGCATTGCACTTCAAAAATACATTGCCTCATTTATAATGCTTCCTACTCTCCTGACATTTCATCTGTTGCAGCGAATGCAGAGCACTGTCCACATTTTACACATGCAGTTACCCTTCAACATGGGTCTTGATGGCAGGTGCAGACAAACTTCTCAACAATGGAACCTAGCTGTCAGCTCCTCTTTCTTGGCTTCTCACCTGGTTTGCTGTCAAAACTAACAGAGGCTGCCACTTGGGATGATTTTTTCTTGCTTTATTTCTTCCCTGTTGTATCACTTGCATAACAGCAATTCCCATGCAGTGACTCCAGCAAGTTGACAACAAGATGTTCATGAGGACAAATGCTGCTTTTACCTTGACTGTTAAAGGAAAGTGTACTAGGTACTCAGCAGCTTTGCTGATGCTAAACAAATAAACAGTCAACATTCTCAAGGAAAAAAAAAAAAAATTACCTCCTGAAGACTCAGGTATTATTTGCCCCCCGACCCCCCAAAATAAAGAGTTCATAGTTTGGAATTCTAAAAGCCTGTAGTGACCTACCCGATTGCAAAGTTAAAACCAAACAAAGACCTCAAGCACACAGACAAAACACCAAACATACAAAAGGAATCTAAACCAACCATTTGCGTGACCATTTACAGGCAGACCAGTAAGGTCCACACATGTTAAGTATGTTCATTGTTTAGTGAAAGAGCGTATCAAGTCCACAATAAAAAAGCTGGTATTGAATAGGTTAAGGAACAGTCCCAAATACTTAAACTAATAAGCCTTGGGCTCCAGAAGATATTCCCATCTCAGCATGATTACAGTTAGAAAAAATGAACCTCTCACAATCTTGGCTTTGCTGTTGTGACAGTAAATCTTCAGCAATAGTTTCCATTTCAATTTACATTAGTCTGTGGTTCAAGTCAAGGTTTTTCTGCTTTGATTTTTTTCCTTTGCCAGAACTGAAAGCTCAGAGCAACATCTGAAAAAGAAACCATACCCTGATTTGTACATAGAGAAAAAATAGATTCTAAAAATGAAATATAGCTGGCAATTTTCATGATGCTAAATGTTGCCAAGAAGGATGCCGACACTGACTCTGCTGCAAGAATTATGGACAGGAAGCCTTTTTGAGTGAGAGCTATTCAGACAAACGTCACAAATTCCCTGAGCACCAGGAGATGAAATATATGTCACTAATCTCCTGGACAACACCTCACTCACTGAGTTAGAAGTGTGGCCCTGATATGTCTGTTCCCTTGCCATTGTCTGTGCCCTTGCTTCAGTGGTTTCTGAAGAGAACTGTATTTTCTGAATATGGGTATGTATGTATGTGTTTTTCCTAAATGTATCTGCACTTATGTTGTTGAAAAATGTAACTAAGCAATCTCTAGCCTTGCTATTCTTGTCCCTCTCCTTGTAGAAAGCAAAGAAAATAAATATGCAGGTTTCAAAAATGCCAAGCATATCCACCATGTCAGAAAAGTTCATCTAGGTAAAAACAAATGAGGAGATACATAGAGAGAAGTTACATCAAGCAGTTGCAGATAATGCAGTGCTTTTCAGGGTGATTGTGTAAAACAGGAAGAGAGTGAAAATGAAGTCAGATTATAGGAAAGGGTCCTGCATCCATCACCCAACACTACCAGTGAAGTAGATCATTTCACACTGAAGAGGCATTGTAAGCTGCCTTCTCCCTTTCTAACAGCTTTCTCAGTGCCATCCATCACTTTTTTTTTCTCCCATTACTATGGAGGGGAGGAAACTCATCACTAACCAGAGGTCAGAAAGCCAAGAGGACACTCATTTAATCTCAGAGTCCTGTGTGCCTCAGAGAAATATTTAACCTGATGGGAAAAACTAGAATAGGTTATCGGTACAGAGGACCTGTTATAGGAAAGACACAAGTAAATTGTTTGTTCTCCTTATTTTTACAGGGAGAAATACAGGTTTGGCTTTGAGGTCATGGATCCTTATATAGAACCAGAAGAGAAAGTCTGCACATTTAAGAGGAAAAAATAAAAGCTTACTTTTTTTTTTTTTTTTTTTTAAAGTAAAGAAATCAAGGGTTGGAAAATGGATTGGCAGAGTGTAATACTGACAGAGGACACAATTTACTCACATTTCTGACAGGCTGGTAAAACTGTCTGGCAGAGCTGAGTTGACCTCTGTCAGGAGAAACAGTGACAGGCTATCCTGAGAAGATGCAGGGGCTGTATAGGCTTCAGGGCCAGCTCTTAGATGATGATGTGTGTCTAAGGTTGGTTCTCTAACCACCTAATGCCTCACCAGGAGAAAGTGTTACTTACACAGACAACACCTGGTCTGCCAGCAGGTCTGCTGAAGTATAATAGGCAGATAAATTGCTGTGTATTTCCCTCTCCTCTCACTGTCACCTTACTTTCTGCATAGCAGATGCCAGCCCTCTGTCACTAATGTGTATTTAAGCCTTTTTGTGATCTGCATCCTGAGGAGGAAGCTCATGTTCTCTGAATGTGCCAGGCAGGGGCTGAGCTCTCAGTACCCAGCTATTCAGGCTGAGAAGTGGTAAAGCACGAATCTAAGGGGTCTTGAGAGAGAGTAGGAGGAAAAGATATTTAAGGGGCAAGAAGGCGACTTGGAAGGAAAGGGAGACTTGGGAGTATGTAGCTGTATGTATGTATGTAGGTGGGATGGGGGTGGGAATACAAGCTGCTGGATTTCCCCCTTTTGCCTATCTTTATACCCAAAATACTTGGTAAATAAAGGTGTCAGGTGAAGGAAAAAGAGTATAAAAAGTGAGAATAAATGCAAGATGAGTTAGGAATTTTCTCCGTCTTCATCTAGATATCTATATTTTATTCACTGTGTAGTAATAGTGGTGATATAGTGGAAAAAGAGTGATTTTTTTGTTTGCTGTCTTTGCATGACCTTGCTGTTTGCTGTTGTCTTTCCATAAATTGGGGAAGTTATGAGAGAATGTATCCAATTGCAATAAGGCAGGAGAGAGTTAAAGGTTAGCAAAGCAGATGGAAGACTGCACTTGAAACCAACCATCTAAACAGGGGAAAAGAGGGCTGCAGACTGCTTTAAAAAGTGGAAAATTGAGACTGACTGCAGAATCCTTCATTCCCCCACCTCCAAGCATCCTGAGAAGCAGAGCTTTATGGGATCAGAAGTTCCTTTCCCGCTGCTTTGGTTTGGGAAGAAAAAAAGTCTGTGGTCAACATGGTGACAGGGAGCTGATTGCCCAGTTAAGTAAGAGTAATTTGGTGTTAGGGCTATTATGCAAAAATCCGGTGTCTTAGAAAAGGAGTCTAGGGAGGCTGAATCGAGACTAATGGTTGGGAAAGCCTAGCAAATGTAGTGAATAAAAGTACTTCAGCAAAAAACTGTAAGCTGGTGGCTGGCCAAACTGAAGTGCTGAGTTTCAGATTGCTTTTCTACTTTTAAAACTTACAACTATTGTTAAATTTCATGAATTCTCACAGCTGTTGACAATTTAAGGTGTAGAGAGCACTTCTCCAGACTATTGTATCAGAAAGAAGGAAGACAAAGCAGGTAGCATTCTAAATGGTACACATATTAGGTTTTGACCTAACTGATGTGGTGATGGTCCCACCCCCGTGATGTTTCCTTCCAAGACACTTGCTCCAAGACGTTGGATTCCAGTTAAATCTCAGTTTGGTTCAGGGAAGTGAGATGTTCCAACAAACTGTCAATATCATTTTTTAGTACTGTTATATACCTAATTTTCCAAGCTCTCATAAGTCAGGTCATATCAACTGCTGATTTCCACCTGGTCTGGTTAGAGGCTGTGCCAAGTCAGATGTCTGCTGCCTGATCAGGAAAATGGACAGTTAGGGATATCAGTACCAATTATGGGCTTAATTGCAAATTCAGCTGACGACTTGTTGCGGTTTCGGCTGGGATGGGGTTGACTTTCTTGCTAGCAGCTGGTATAGTGCTATGTTTTGGATTTGGAATGAGATTTATGTTGGTAGCACACTAATGTTGTTGGTTGTTGCTAAGCAGTCAAGGATTTTTCTGCTCTTCATGCCACCCTACCAGCAAGTATGCCGGGAGTGCACAAAAAGTTGAGAGGAGGCAAAGCTGGGACAGCTGACCCCAACTGTCCAAATATGCTTGCCATATGACGTCATGCTCAGTATATAAAGCTGAGGGAAGAATAAGGAAGAGGGGGGGAATGTTCGAACTTATGGCATTTGTCTTCCCAAGTAACCATTACAGGTGTTGGAGCCCTGATTTCCTGGAGATGGCTGAACACCTGTCTGCTTATGGGAAGAAGTGAATGAATTTCTTGTTTTGCTTTGCTTGTGTGCACACCTTTGCTCTGCCTATTAAACTGTATTTGCCTCAACCCATCAGTTTTTTTCTCATTTTACTCCTCTGATTCCTTCCCTGATCTGAACAGGGGGGAGTGAGTGAGTGGCTGTGTGGTCCTAGTTTCTGGCTGGGGTTAAATCATGACAGCACTGTAGCCAAGTGGGTGTAGCCTCATCTTTTACTGTGCACCCAGAAGATCTTAGCATTTGTTATAAATGGGTTTTTCAGAGACAGCATCTTAAAAACATATGCTTCTTCTGCAAGGTATCTCTTGCCCTTGGTTGGTTTTGTGCTTAAAAGTAACAGAATCATACATATATCAAACATGATGAGGCAATGAAGAGGTATATCCCATATTGTTATCAAGTTCAACGAGAAATGCAAAGTCCTGCACCTGGGGAAGAAGAACCCCAGGCATATGGGATATGCTGGAGGTTGGAAGGCTGGAAAGCAGCTTTGCAGAGAAGGCCCTGAGGGTCCTGGCGGACAACAAGTTGAACATGAGCCAGCAATGTGCCCTTGCCACAAGGAAAGCTAACAGAGTATCCTGGGCTGCATTAGACAAAGTATTGCCAGCTGCTTGAGGGAGGTGATCCTTGCCCTCTCCTCGCCACTGGTGAGGCCACACCGGGAGGACTCTGTCCAGTTCTGGGCTCCTCAGTACAAGAGAGACATGGACATACTGCAGAGAGCCCAGCAAGGGGCCACTAAGATGATGAGGACTGGAGCATCTCTGCTGTGAGGAAAGGCTAAGAGAGTGGCAACTGTTCAGCCTGGAGAAAGGAAGGCTCAGGGGGATCTTACTACTGTATATACATACCTGAAAGGAGGGTTGCAAAGAAAACAGAGCCCGGCTTTTTTCAGTGGCGCCCAGTGACTGGACCAGGGGCAATGGGCTCCAGCTGAAACATGGAAGGTTTCCTCTGAACATTGGGAAATGCTTTTCACTGTGAGGGTGGCTGAGCCCTGGCACAGGTTGCCCGAGAGGTGGTGGAGTCGCCATCCATGGATGGATACAGTCCAAAAGCTGCCTGGATACAGTCCTGAGTAACCTGTTGTAGGTGACTCTGCATGAGCAGAGAGTTGGACCAGGTGACCTCCAGAGATCCCTTCCAACCTCAACCACTCTGTGATTCTGTGATATTATCTCATAAAGGACGGCACAGAATATATATAGAATTAGCAAGTACAGGAGTTACACCAATACTCATCTGGGTCAGGGAAACTCAGGGACATGGCAATATCTCTGAATACAAAAAAGTCTTGCAAGTTTATTGTTCCTTCATTGTTGCTGTTTCAAGAACTTTTTTAGGATTTATTGTTTATTGTTGTAGTTTTCCAGTTTTACCTGATCTCTAAGTGTTAGAATTACCTATAATTTTATGTCAGCAAATTTCAAGGGAAAATATAGTAAGGTAGCTCCTATGGCTACATAATCTGTAATGGTAAATTCATCCACTGATCCTGTCAGTGAAGAGGTATTTGGCATAGTGTTTAAAGAACCGGAATTTCTGGTTAGCTGGTTCTTCCGAACTGTTTAAGAGAAATTTATGATAGCTGTGTTTAAATACAAGTTCATGAGAGCAACTCAGGAGGTTCCTCTTAAAACAGGTTTTATTTTTGTGTGAACATGAGCTCCAAGACTTCATCCTTTTCTTGAATGGTAAAGTTTGCTTCATCACCTGAAGCTGTATCTCTGAAAACTCTCCTGGAATTGCTTTAGCAGTGTATATCACATATATTGCTTTTTGTTAGAGGTAGAGTACTTTTGGTGCTTTTCAGCCAGGTTTCCAATAAAAGAATATAGAAATCCTCTTGGTGAAATCACTAAATACTTTGTACACAGCCCCTGGGAACAAAACCTCCATGTACAGAGAGGCAATTGGAGAGTATCAGTTTCCATGCTTAAACTGAGGTTTGTAATGTCTCTGTTGGATGTAGCAAGAGGACCTCAGTCTAAGCAAGAAACTCAAGAGAACACATTGATGTGTCCTCTTCTAACCGTAAGTAGTAGAATTTTTTATCAATACAGTTTGTACTTATGCTATGAATTTTTTATTCATGTTTCTTTGCTTAAAGATATACACAATGGTGCAAAAGTATCTGACGAGTTGAAGGTCTGGCTATCAGAGTATATTTTGAGTAGATGAAGGTTCACAGATTAAATAAATGAGGCAAGGAAAGGTGATACCATGAAGGGCTGGGCTCATTTTGTTATCACATTCTTAACCTTGTCGGTGTTAATGCCCTGCTCTGTGCTGTCCATTCTTTCTCAGAGGCTAGGAACTCTTCAGGAACTCAGTGATGGTCTGCCTCTATGACCTCCATTTCTACCCATCACAACTGATAGACTAGCTAATTAAATCGAATTGCTTTGTTTTGAGACACCTTTTCTGCCTATCTACAGTAATCACTTTATCCCTGAGGCTGGAAGCTGTAGGCACTACAGGATAGTGCTCAGGTGTATTCAATGAGTTGAGAGTGGTCAAAATATTGAGGATGTTATTCTGCAGCTGATGTCTCTGGAAAGGTCTTGCAGGTACTAAGTACCACTTAGGGATACTGCCAGTAGGGTGGACTAGGCTGCAATTCTTGGTGTCAGAAACAGAATAACATCTATTTTTTAACGGTGTATTTTGTGATAATAATAATAATATGCAATTATTATTGGTGTTGATCAATACAACTGATGACTGAAAACCTGAAAACTGACACCTAAAGAAGGAAGGAAGGAAGGAAAGAAGGAAGGAAGGAAGGAAGGACGGACGGACGGACAGACTACCTGTGTATAACCTTCAGATAACCTCCTATCTCAATCCATCTGGTCAGTCAACTGTTGTTTTAGTGCATGGGTTTGCTGTCTAGAAAAACTGCATTAACTTCTACTTGGCAAATAAGGCTTTTGTAAGAAAAACATGGATATATGGTCAGCTGGCAGGCATTGGTATTGCCTCATATTGAGGCATATTTTCAAGTAGGTACTCCAACTTACGTGCAGACACATGCTTTCAAGTGTTGGTGGTAAATGTACATATTATTTCTAACTTCACAGTTAGGACGTGCTGAGGCATTTTGCTGAACTGGGTCCTAAATCACCTAACCTGTACTCCTTCACTCACTATCTATTGGATTTGTCCTAAAAAAGTAGCTAGCATCTTGGCAGCAGGCTAATGATGAAGTTGTACTAGACAGAATGCTTCACCTGTGAGAGGTCCTGTGAGACAGTGAGATATTTTTAGGCTTGCGTGACTTTGCTTCTGTACAAAGTAATCTTAACTTTTTGGTTCGACTGCCAAATAAAACTGATGCTGCTGGCTCACACTGGTGTGGAGTTTCCTTTTCTTCATTCTTGGAATAATTATTTATTTATCTTTAATTGAGACTTTCTCAAGATGAATTCCTCTTTTAGATTGTTCTGAGACATTATGGCATATTTAAGAATATCAATATAATTCCCAACATTAGCTGGAAATGAGGAATATTGAAATTCAATGTAATTTATTTTTTCTTTAACCCAGTGGCCAGCTTTAACTTTTGCCATTACGTAGTGGTAGAATTTATGACTTAATGATCTCATCTAAAGCAAGCTTAAACTATGAAATCAAATCATATGAGCCTTTGTCTGTAATATTCTTTACAGTTGAGGTCTTCACAGAATCTCAGTTTTAGATTTAATGTCTTAGCAAACTATAATATAAATAAAATCTATCTACTTGATAGAGTATTCAGAAAGGTTTACTACTAATATATTGGCTAAAAAATATTGCAGGAGCAAGTGAATAGAAAATAAATATTTTCATTGTGATGCATTGCCTGTACCAAATAAATTCTGTGTGATTAGAGCCTTAGAAGTATAAACTAATAAAATCTAAATTGACTGAGAGTCAGTCAATTTTTTAATATTTATATTTGCACAAAGATGTAATCCTAAATTTCTGATAGTAGTAAAAGCCCAGGTGAAAAAAACGCTATATTCCAGTCTTCTTTAGAAACCAATAATTATAACAGTATTATATCATAAATACTCTTCCACTAAACAGAAAACAGAACATTTACAAATTATTTTCCATAATGACCATTTTAAGTGCAAATTAATTCAGGGAAGTGTGCTGAATATAGTAAGTGTGCACAAAGGCAAAAACTGTGCCTCATGAAAATATCCAGTATACTAAGGTATATCAGCAGTCTCTATGAACAACATAAAATAGAAAAGACATTGACAGCTAAACATCTCACCTATATACACTAAATTCTTATACCTGAAATTATTCTAGATCTATGGCAGATCCCAGTTCACAGTATTGATCTTCCTGAAACCTGTACTTCGACATTCTTACTAATTATACCTGAATTGAAGTACAAGCCAAATTATCAGCTTAATAAGCCTTTGTTCTTCATAGGCTTTGGAAAAAAAATGTGATTAACTAAGTTAATTTTTCATGGTCAGACATGCAAAAGTCAAGAAATATTAAATCTATGTGCGATGCTTTGTTTTTAACATCCTTCTTGTTTTCATGAGAAAATTGTTTGATTATATACATTTGTTTTAAATCTGTTTTTAAAAATGTTTGAAGCTCATGTTGAAATAAACAATCACTAAAGCATGATGGGAAATATATAACTGAGTAAGGTGCAATATAACTTTACTGAAAAAAAAAGAATGCTAAAATAACCTTATGTATTCCTCCATTAACATTACCAATTACAGAATAACCACTTTAAATGTACTATAGATTTTACAAAATTTGGCTCAATACAACACTTTTTGTAGTGCCACTTGAAAAAAAAATCAGTGTTAGTACAAAAAAAAAAGAGTCTGCTGCTGAGTGGATTAAGAATTTGATAAATACTAGACAGCTGCATGTTATATTGCTAAAGGAAATATCAACTGTATAGACAGTTACAAGCTAAATTCTTCAGAGATTGATAGACTGAACTTAATCACTATTTAATGCATTTGTAAGAAAAAGTAAGTGAATGTTAATGAAAATTTCTGATGACAAAAGGTTTTAGGCTTAAAATTCTAGAAGGCAATCAGATATTGTATACAAAGAATTGGATGATCTTGAGAATAAAAGAAAAAAGGGAGAAATATTACAGTTATAAAATGCAAGCTCACAAATTTAGGGACGTGTAATATTTCTCTAAGTTCAGGTTCACTGGCTGGCAGTCGCAGAAGAACAAAAGAAACCTTTGTACTATATGAAAATGGAGTAACTGTAAGCCTACAGGATGATGCAAAAATGAGGAAGATATACTTGCTACATATTTACAGCAGAGAATTCCAGAGGAAGAAAAGGTCTAGTAGCAAAGTAAAGATACTCATAAGACTTTTCATAAATTCAAACTATAACAGGTTCAGAGAAGGACCAACTGAGGATTAGAGAAAATACTTTTCTATTTATGATATTAAAGGATTCTTCTAGGTTAGGTTAGCAAAAAGAAATTTGAGAGAGAATATAATTATTGGTGTCAATAAAAATAGAGGGATCAACTCAGACAGGTGTGACATTTTCCAAGTCCTATTATTGTCACATACAGGAGAGTGAAATAAATTGTAAAAATATGACATGAATGTCTTATTATTTAAAAGACTAAGAAAGTTATCCCTTCTATAAGATAAAAGTGCAAAAAATTGTGTCACACAACTCAAAGTCAGAAATTCTTAAGTCATTCAAAATTATTTTTCAGATAAGCCTATTCAGTCCCCAGGCATAATACAACCTCCCATATGCTTAGATCAACGGAACCAAAGACAAAGGTGTGAAGTATGCTGTCGCAGGAAAGGCATAGCTTGGGCAATAGTAGCCTGCCCAAAGATAATTCCTTCAGAGAGACAGCCTCAGTTTCTCCCTTCTTCATCTTCCCACTGCAGTTGCCTCCCAAACGGGTGGAAGCTATTGTATTATAGAAAGCAAACTCCAAATAATAAAAATTATTTGTCCCAGAGGAGATTTAAGCGTTTCATCAAAGCACAGCTTCCACCTGAGGAAACTTTAATTTTGTGTGCACATATCAGAATGGTAACAATTAATTAAAATGTAAACCAGCAAATCCACACCACTGAGCAAACCTGTGTGAAGTTTATTTGTTAACCTCTTTGATACAGCTGAATCTTGGGGCAACACTTTGGTTTAGTCTGTTCTGGAAATGTGTCTACCTTCTCCTGAGCACAGACTATGTCATCCTTGGAAAAGTGAAAACTTGGACTTTGACAACCCTCACAAGTACAGATTCAACTGGCATCCACCGGTTTTCATCTGAAATTCTAAATGATGGGACCGGGTAGCATATAAGGTGGTACATACTCTGTTTTCTCAACTTGGAACAATTGACCCTAAGGGAGAAGTTGTCGCTCTAGATTATTAGATGTCAAAAGAGAACAGGACAGAAGGAAAAAGTCTCAGGAGATAAAGTTAGCCATGGTGGCCTTCTATTTAGGCTAGAAGATTTTTCTTTTTGCTTAGTATAAGGGTACATGTTAACCTAGACTTATAAAGACTTGTTCTGATCTTCAAGCTATATAGATGTTTAAGTCAGTTTTGAATTTGCACTGTCATAACATACCTGATAATCTGCCTCTCCAACATGAAAGCAGACATTCAGAGAAGAAAGGATCTGATTTTTTTATAGATTGTCACTTTTATTTTGTAGATACATGCTTCTGGTCTAGGGCTGATGTTCTGGATACCAATGCACTGAAATCTGCTCTGTTTCATTGAGATGCTGCTGCTCCAAATACCCTTTAAACAAGTTAAGGTCTATTTGGAGAAACTATTGGATGAGTTTTTACTGTTAAAAATTGTTTAAAGTTCATTAGGAAGTCAAAATAAATCAAATATACATGAATATGTGGCTTGTGAGATTTCTTATACTCAGACATGAGGGGACCAAGAATTCTTGTTCAAGAAGGCATAGTTTCCTTAATGTTTTTACTTGCTCCTAAAAAGTTCAAATCCATCTTCAAAAAAATTGGACTTAATAATTCACATTTATAGAAATCAAACTTTTTTTTTTTTTTTTTTCAAAATATATCATTAGTAGTTTACAAGCTGAGTTCTGGAACTGAGTCAGTTCTTTAACATCTATGAAAAACTTCCAGAAAGTTGTGGCGTATCATATCAAACACATAAAACCTCCTAAGCTCTTATTTGATTTAAAAGGTAAAGAAAGGCTGGTAAAGAGCAAGTTAAAAGTCTTTCTTCGGCAGGTCTTCTTAGTAACCTTCATGGCTTTGTATTGTGATTTATAAGATGCTTTTAGTTACATATGAAATTTCCACATGAAATTGAAGAGGTAAATGTCAATGTCAAAAGACAGACCGATTAGGCAGACTTACCTGAAAAGTCTTGCTTAATCATACATTTGAAGTAGCCCAAATTATACTTCTCTCAATATTAAAATAGCATTAGGGTGTCCCCTGAGAAACCCTCAGTCTCTATTTTCTGCATACAATTGGGCCATGGGATCTCAGAACTTCTTTCCATATGTGTTTAGTTTTGTAATGGGTTATGTACTTTAGTCCATTGAACTTCTTAAGGACCTCTCTGAGTAAGTGTAGGGAAGAGAGTGTGTGTGTGAGAGAGCGAGAGAAAGACTTTATCGGAAAGAAACAGTCATATAACTTAGCAATATATTGGCCCCATACACAGATGGTTGTCTTCCTCATGCCTCCACTTTTCAGCCTTTGTTAAAGAGATATATGGTGGCCCTTAAGACTGTGACTCCTCTTTTTCTATGGGATCATCTCAGTGGATATATTTGTGGACTTCCAAATTGATCAGGAAAAGCACTGCACTAATGCTAGTCTCAGTAGGCTGATTTTTCTCTGCAGGGTTTAGAAAGATGTAAATGGTATTATGGATGAATAGCTTCAGCCCTTCAACCTTCTTCCCTGGGCAGAAATTCCATCAGCAAGAGCTATCGAGTATCCAGCATGAAATGAAAACCGTGTTACCTTCAAGACTAAGGAGGTTATTTATTTTTTTTGGATAAGGTAATTAAAATCCAAGTTATTTGCAGTTCTGCCTGGGTACTTACAAATGTTGATCAACATCATAAATCAAGAAAGTGTGATTCAACTTTAAACCCTGATTGTTAAACTTGAAATGTTAAAGCTCCCCTCAAAATGTATTGATGTCTTAAGTTGTCAGTACTTGACTATTGAAAGGAAAGTATACAGATCTGCTTGCTAATCTGCAATGCAAATACATTGCAGTGACAGCTTGTGTTTCTATGCATTTATTTCGGTTGGGAAGCATTGCTTGGAATTGCAGGCCTTCTGATTTGTCTAATTTACGTAAATACTGTGAACATACATTCTGTTCTCAAAAGTCAACTCATAAGCAAGAAACCTAACATATTCTGTTATGAGCTGAGATTTTTTTTCTTCCTTACTCTTAAGGGCTTAACTTTAACTATAGCTAGACTTTAGTTTATGAAATTTGATAACAGATCTTGTGGTATCTCTCAAGAGGATGTGTCTTAATTCAGTGAAAATTAAGCTGCTTCATGAGCTGGAATTTGATGGGTCAAAGAGCATAAAATAATTTGACTCTTGGAGGATTAATAGAAAGAACACCATACAGAGATGAGCAAAATACGAATAAACAAATCTAGCTGCATAACAAAGTTCTCTGAAGAAGTATAATAAGAAAGTCTTCAGAAAGAAGCCATTAGGAGTGACAGACAATTACGGTCAAAATACATCTTCCAGCTTTACTCTAGAGGTATTATTTTTCAATCATGTTTGCAAACACCAATAATATTCTTGTATGTCATATGTTATTGTTCTAATTGTTGATTTGAAAAGGGACACCCCCTCAAAAAAACCCACAACCCATATATGAGGAATGGGATGAGTAGCTGTGATCCTTTTCATAATTTTTTCCATGAAAAAAAACGAAACATCTTGTAAATGCAACATTTGTGTATCAGTAAAAATATGCTTTGATAAGATTACTGATATGTTCTGCTAAACCTTCTTTCTCTTTGCCTATAAGAACAAAAAAAAAAAAATCAGGCAGAAATTTTACATGCCTGGTCTCTGGCTCATGTTTCTTTTTATTTAAAAGGATATTTTTATTCAGATGCAAATTATTTTATATATGTCCTTTTAAAATTCCTAATTTCTCAAGGATTCTTCTTGTCTGTAAAAGACTGGCTAAGCTTTCTGAAGAATGTATTAGCAGATTGTGAATGCTTTTCTATCACCAGTGAATTTTGAGAATTTTTCTTCACTTTTGGTGTGGTAAACAATGAAAAGTCGGTAGATTTTAATTTGATTTTCTTTCTCAGTTTGGCAGAAAAAACTCAGGATCAATTACATGTATGGTCTTAATTGGCACAAAGTCTATGACAGAAGAAAAGTAAGTATGTGATGTCTAAATGAAATCATCAGGGCAATGCAGACACCCAGGGCTTAGTACTTTTCATTTGAATTTGCTAAATTAAAGGTCCGCATACACTTTTTCTACAACAGGTATAGGTTACGTGGATGTTACTAAACAGGAAAATGCTGCTGAAGAAAGAAATTTGTCTTGCTTGAAAAAAAAAAACAGAAAAATTAAAAAAGGAAAAATGTCATTGCTTTAATAAGACCTGTTTAGGGGCAGACTGAACTTGTGTTCCAGCCATTAATATTGATTTTTTGTTCTTATAACTAGTCTGCTACTCAGTAAATAGGAATAATGACTCTGGCAGTGTCCCATCTCACATCACAACAGACTTTACACTAGAATGCAGGCTTACATAAGTGAAGCTATACAATATGAATCATTAATAATAATAATAACTCTGTTTTCCTTCATTCTAATGTAATATCTATACTGAGAATTTATTTGAAAAAGGAATCCCGTCTCTCAGTTACTGCAGGATCAAATATGCTAATGTTAAAATTTAAGGATTAAGTTTACTATTTACCTGCACTGCAAGTTTACTTTAATCAGAACCACTGTGTTTGCATTGGTGTAAGTATTCCTACCCCAGCTAATAATTAATCTGAAAACATCCTACCTGGAGTTATTCTTTGACGAGGTAAATAATCTGATGTCCACAGTGAGGGTATGTGACATTGATACAATTTTTCCACCAAGTAATCTGAAGGGTGACTCTTTGAAGTGTTTGTTGATCGGATACTTACCTAAACATTGGTTACTTAAGGATGAACTCTGACCTCTGTTTCAAAAATTAACCCTGCATATCATGAAAGACCTGTTTATCATGAGTAGACACAAAAAATTATTAATTTCTTTTTCATAAGTCTTGCTACTTGGATATAACTGAGTACATTTTAACTTTTTTATGTGGGTCTGGGGAGGTTTTATGCTTCATTTGTTTCCAGAAGCAGGGAAAAATAGGTGCCAGTGAATCACTGGTATCACTGGGGAAGAAAAAGCAAATTGTGCAACATATATCCCTCTTCCTCTCAGAATATTCAATACATGTAATATTCATGAATGTAATTATATTTTGGTTTTTTTTTACTGAACAGGTTGGGAGGAAAGGGACATCTCTGCATCCCAGTTACCCATTGTGGGTTATCACTCAAAATAGGGGTGGTTAAAATCAAAACTGTAGGTGCATGTTTTATTAATGTAATAATGACTTCATGACTTATTTTCAGTCAGGCTGGAGATCCCTCCCGTCAGAGAATCATTATTCTCTGATTCTGTGATTTTAAAGGGAACACTAGAAACAATAAGTAAAACTTTTCAAACATATAGGACTTAATTTGATAAACACTTCAGGTAATGGAAAACAAACAAACAAACAAACAAACAAACAAAAGCAAGGTGGTGAAAAGTGTTCTAAGCCTTAATCCTCTTGATGGCCTGTCATCAGCTTTTCGTATACAGGGATGGATGGTGCTGGCTGAATAGTGAGCACTTTTTGAACTAACATGTCTGAATATAATGACCTCCAAGGCTCTGTTAAACTTCAGAAAAAATAGAAAGTTTTAATTCACTGACCAAATACCCAAAAGTAGCAAAAGGTGGAAACTACCCTGCTTCTGGGAGGGTTAAAAGTCTTGTCTTTGCAACAGCTTGTCAGAACAACTGCAGGTTTTGTCACAAAATATTGCTTTTAATAAATGTTAATATAGAGAATGTCTTCTAAACAGTTTTCTTCTTAAAAAAAGCTGCTGTTAGATGTCAAATTGCTAAAAAATAAATTGAATATTACCTAGATAGTCTTTTTAATCTTATTAGTTAACCAGATATTCTTAACTTCTGGTAATGATGTAGTTTGCCAGAGATCACCTCTCCAGTATGTTAAGAACTCAGATCAAAGTATGTGGCACAACAAATACTACTCACAGTTTTAAATCCTCTGTAAAGTTGCATGTTTCTTCCAAAGCTGTCATCATGCTGATAATTATGTCGTCCATCCTTCACTGTATGCATTTGATATCAGGGTGTTTCAGGAACCTGTATCCTCTACAGAAGTTAGCTCCATACAGTGTGTCACATATTTACTCTCTTACTTTCATTGGAAAATTTGAACAGCATTTTCTGTAATATTTGAAGTGTTAGCACAGAATGAGTGTTTCAAAGTTGTGTACTTAAACTGCCAGAGAAACAGAGATCAACACTGGGCATGACTCATTACAGCACTATTGATGTGAAATAGCTTTTCTTTCGGAAATCAGCTCTAATCAGTGTCATCAGAAGTCATGTAAATTCCCACAGGCACTACACATTGGCAGTTCAACAATCAACAGGCATCAAGAGCGCGTTGCTTCCACTTTTCGTGCTGTCAGCGGTTGTCCTAACCTGCTTCAACAACAGGGAGAAGCGCATGTCTTTAACCTGCTGTGCTCTCTTGACACAAGTGAAGACTAGCTTGTGTTGGATTAACATGAATATATGCTCAAGAATTACGCTGACTTCCAGGACAGACTTCAGTCAATGTATTTATTTCCTTATACGAGTATGCTCCCTGAAAACTTGAGTGGGTCAGCTGTACAGCATTGCTTGGGCTGCCAATTAACTGATTCTCTCCAGCTTGTCTCAGAAATTCCAGAATCCTGATTTGTATGTATCTGAATTAGAGTAGCCTAAATGCAAGTTTTGTAACTGATAGAAAACTATGCAAGAACACAACAGGACTTGTGATGGCAGTCTATAGCTTTATTCCTTTTGTGAGATGAACAGTAACATTTTCACCAGCTCTAGGTTTCAGGTAGAACTTACTGAGGACTGACACACATCACAGTGACACACGTGTTCAAGACAATGTCCCTGTCAGAACAAAATTATCACAACCTCTTTGCACAAAGAAGGTGAAATAGTGAAAAAACATCTGAGGCGACATTGTGTTCCAAGAGTCATTAAAAATGACAGAGGTTAGAAAGCAAACTGGGAATACTTGTGAAATCTCTTCAACTGAGGGGCCAGTTCGCTGCTGTGCAAGATTTTCTGAAGCACTCCCCTTTTTTAGCATCCCCCCTCTTTCCTGACCCACTGGAGCACAGCCTGCTGTCTCCAACCCACATATCAGTTGTGGCAACTGGGGAGACAGCCCTGTGTCTGCCTGTAGTCATAGAAAGTAACACTTACAAATGGGTATTATTGGAGTGTGATGACATTCCATCTTGTATTGTATGATTCCTCCTTTCACAAAAATATCAAAGGTAATAACAAACTTGAGTCTTCTGAGACACCCCATCTTTGAATGACTGTAAAAATAAGATGGGTTGTCCAGCAATGTTTTCTGAAATGATTCAGGAAAGAGTTACTTTTCATTAGTAGCTATTCTATTCACCTCACTTATGTTGTACGGTTGTGATAGAAAGTATCAATGACCTGTTATACAGGCAAAAAGAACATTTTTTGTCCAGTGCTATTTGTTATTACTGCTGGAGGATTACCAGCTGCTGTACAGGCAGTATTTCTGGCATCCAAGGACACAAAGGATGTCAAATAAGAGGGTTGACCTGCCACTATTTTATTAACAAGCATTAATTTGGCTTTTTTTTTTTTTTTTTTTTGTCCAGAACAGGTCTTGTTAATAAGCCTTCCATAGACTGCCAGAAATTTGTTTTCAGCTGACCCTGCAAAGCTGTACTAGCAATTCCTTACAATATGAGTTTCTGTGCATTCCCCATAGGCTTTCACCTAACAAGAAAGGCAGAGGTCTTACAAAGTTAGGAATACTGCTTACAGCTTTTCTATGACCTCTGGGTCATTGGTTGAAACTTGAAGAGATGGCCAAACTTCACATGTGGTTGTTAGCCTGCCCATATCAGCATTCCCTGCAGTTCCAGTTGTAAGGAAGAAAAAAGATGTTCATCGTTACTGTTCCCAGACTGCAGTACTATTATTTAATGTAATTTGCCAGTATGAATTGCTTTCCAATTTCAGGGACTAGAATAAATTCTAATTAATTATGCTTCCCAAAAGCAAGTTAAGAAAAAACTAGATTCCACCAGCTATATCTTTTTGGGGGGGAGGCTTTTTTTTCATATATCAAGTCCATGAAAATATGGCTGTATCAAGAGAAGTCTTGTCTGTCATACCATCTTATCCAGTACCTTGTTAGTTATGACTTTTTCCATACTACATCAGGCTCAGAATACCCACTCTGCTACTACCGTATCAGGTCCAGTGCTTTGCTGTAAACTGAAGACAGGAGAATACAAAAGACCTCTTCCATTTCAAAATGATTCATTCATAAGAAGAAAATACATTTGCTAATGGCAGCTTTTCTCTATGAACTACACAGTTTTGTATAATTTTCAAACTGTTGGGATTTCTTTTGTCAGAGTAGTCTTTAATGGTAGCTGTTTTAAAAACAGATTTCTGATATCTGATACTTTTGGATGCTTACAAATATTTACCTTTTCAAAGTGGATAACCAAGGGCAAGTGCCATGCGAAAGACTGTCAGGATTTAGGGGCAAGGTGCTCATGACTTCTTGTTCTACTGCCTTTGTCTCCAGGTCAAACATCTGTAAAACATTTTATGTCTCTGCATATGTGCAGTAGAAGTATTATGTTGATAATTTTCTCTAAATTTTGGACTTTTGGAAGGAATATAGAAGCAATCATATCCAATTTATTCTAAGTATCCACAGAAATACTGGACGTAGAGGGAAAATTAGGTAAAACATTTTAAAACTTAGAAAGAACTATGATTGCTTATCAGAAATAAATATTTTCCTTTATAAATCCAGAAATGAAAGCAAAATTTCAAGGTACACCTTTTATGATAAAAATTTTGGCATCACATTGCCATACTTTTCCTGGAACAACTTATTGCTGTTTTATTACAAAACTTCTGAATAAGAGGATGTGCTGGATAAATGGGTCCTATCTAAAATGACAGAAGATCCTGCCTACAAACATTTACCCTCTTATTGGTGGTTCCATTTTAATTTTTGTAATGCACACTGAAACTGAATATATACTATTTTCCCATATCACAGGGACTCAATGAAGAGAGGAAACAGGTGAATGTGAAATAGTAGTTTCTACTGTTTGCCTGACTTGCACTTAAAAATAACCAGCATACCACTGCAGAGGATAAAAAACTTTCCATATACTAGATTGTGGATTTATCTAATGTTTTTTATATTATTGTATGTGTCAGCAGAGAAGATGAGACTTGGAAAGGAACTTTAGGCAGCAAGAAAGTAAGCCTTACTAAGGGATGGTCAAAACCGGTCAAAATGATTTTGACTTCAGTTTCAAAGAAAATTTGAATTTTTACACGTCCTAAATTTATTGTTGAAAACAGAGAATTCATTTTGCATAAACAAACAAACAAACAAACAAACAAACAAACAAACCCCCTACAACATAAAAAGCAAAGTCTTTGTTTAAAAACATATCCAGCGCAACTCAGGTGTCCTTCCAGACTAAGGACTGGGTTGGAAAAAAAGCAAAAGTTTTGTATAAAATTGTAGAGGGGGTGTCTGGAAGAATGAATGAAGTTATACACAGTCTATAACTCTTACAGTGGGATGCTATTTTTTTTTCCTTGCATGCAGAATCTCCAAGGCAACAAAACGTAAAAGCTTCAACTGAATCTAAATAGATACTTTATAACAATTACTAAATTGCAAGAAGTGTGAACTCCTGCGAGAGAGGAACTCTCTGTGCATAAATTGGGGCACGTATTATGCAGAATTTCAAATTTCCCTGTCCTTGTGAAACCACTGACAAAGCCATCGATATCTTGTATGATATTCACAACTGTCAGTGTGAGTACCTCAGTTGTCTCAGCTCCTCTACTGTGGCAAAATTATTTAGCATTCTTTAGCCTCTCTTAAAGCGCACTGAAAAACAGAGTAGAAAATTGTGCTTTACTATTCATCAGATTTTAGTACTGGACTGGGGTTTCAAGGATAAATAAATTACACACTCAATCCCTGTCACACGGAAACTGAGGTGTCATTGAACTAATGGGCATCTTCAGAAAATGACTGTCAATTAAACATGTTATTTTAGGACAGTAATAGAAGTAATTATCTTTTGTGCCAGGAGAGAAAGAATTAGCACTGAGAGGCCATGATGAGTCCATAGAATCAGTCAATAAAGGAAATTTTCTACAGTTACTTGACCTGATTACAAAAGATGATGTTATAGCAAACATCGTGCAGCAGCATGTAGTACAAAATAAGCCAATGGCATCAACAGGTTGAATCTCATTCAGAGTACAACGGATGCTGGTAACTATAATTAAATTGATGGGATTTGGGGGAATAATATTAACAACTACCATTGGAGACGTTTTCCAGTATAATAAAGGAAGAGAACATTTATGAAAAACCTTGACCCTGGAACTGTTACAGTGTCCTTAGAAGACAGACTTGGGAAGGAAGATAAGTAAAAATTTGGATATGAGGAGTTTGATACTCATTGGCCATCATTACCCCAAAGTATATCACTCAAATCAGAGACAGAATATAAATGATGCATCTTTTCCAACCGGAAAACTTCAGTATGTGTTTATTAACATCCAGGTTGATATAAGCATTTATGACTCAGTAAAGAGGATACAATTCAATAAGTAGACTTACTGTCACTGAGTTTTTTGGTGGGTGTTTGTGGAAGGTAGAATAGTTGTTTCATTCCTGAGTGAATCAGAGTTGTTAGTAAGTGGGGTGAACGTGGCAATGCCATCTGTTTTACCACAGCAACATTTGTCTCACCAAACAAATTAACTAGGCCCCCATTTTGGCAGTCTTATAAACTGACTCCCTCAATTAGTTAGAGGTAAATAGGCTTGTACTGGGGAATGAAGAGGGGAAGAGAAAATGGCTGTAATTTCTGTGTGGTCTCAAAGCAGAGAGAGCACACATGGGTCAGCAGGACAGGCACTCCTGGAGAAATGCAGCCCAAGAATCATCTTTTTCAGGATCAATGAAAATGTCCATGGCAGAGAACATGCACCTCTTATGGTGGTGGGAAGTCCAAGAAAATGCATACTTTTTTCCTCCATTTTTTCACTTCTTTTTTTTCTTAATAATTCCCATGAATGTGCCGTCTGTTACGGGTACACTTTATCAACTCCAGGGGCTAATTTAGGGGTTGGCATAATCAGAAGTGAGACATGGTTAGCAGTGAGAGCCAGGAATGCCCTCTGATATGTAGGAAAGGACGAAAGATACCCCTGAGCCTCTGAAATCCTGAGGGAGTTTGCGACATGCAAAAACCAACATACTAAAATTAAAACTGTAATGATAACCTTCTGTGTAGAAAAGACTTTCTTCCTAGCTAGTAATGAGTAGGAGTTTCTAGCTTACAGAGGTATTGTAGTTAGATTTTATGAAAGTTGTTCCAGTTGACCTACAAGGGGAGAACAGTGAGTGGGGTGGCTGTGACAGTAGGGATCCCATGAAGAGGAGGTGAGGAGCACCCTTTGGTGCTTGGGGGTACTCGGGGGTAAATGAGGAGAAAGGTGCTTTAAGGTGAGGGGGAAGGCATGGAAAGTCAGAGTAGGGCACAGGGGATGTCAGATAGAAGTGTCAAGAGGCTTTTAATCAGATATTGTTTTCATTTTACTTCTTCCCTCCCCAAATTGCTAACAGAGGCAGTCAACAGACACAGCAGTTTGTGCAACACTTCATTGATCCTGCTTCAAGATCTTCCAGATCAACTGGAAAAATCATTGGAGACTGTTGGAGCACTCCTGGGAACCCTTTGAGGAACTTCAGGGCACCTGCTGCTGCCAGGAGAGGTGAGAAGTACAGGAGGCCTTGACTTCTAGCAATCCGTTCGTCCATGTAGGCACCAATGATACTGCCAGCAGCAACCTGGAGTGTATAAAAAATTACTACAGAGCTCTGGTGGAGGCAGTTAGGGGAATGGGGATTAGAGAGTGTTTTCTTCAGTCTTGCTGGTGAGAGGAAAGGGTATAAGGAGGAGGGCATTGGTACCGTGTATCAACAACTGAGTGCAGAGCTGGTGTCAGCAACAGGATTTTTGTTTTGATGACCATGGGAGCCTATTCAAGGATCCATCTCACAGGGTGAAATTATCTTTGCCAGTAAGACTGAACTTGTAAGAGAGGCTTTAATTAGGATTGACATGGGAGAGGTAAAGTGAACACCTGTAAGGGAGTGACAAACAGGGTTGACAAGCAAAGGGCCTGGGGTGAGGTGAACAAAAGGGAATACAAAATCAATAAAGCAGGTCTTAAGCAGAGTCACCTCAAGCATTTGCACATAAGCAAGGAAGTGCCTACAAAACACAATTATGGCAAAAAAGCAACGCCAGACCTTTTCTGGGAAATCAGCATGCCAGAGTGCAGAATAATTACTAAAATAATCAAAAATACAGATTGTTTGCACATTAAGGAAAGGTATAAAATCAAAAGGTTTCTAGGGTAGAATACAGCCACAGCTGACATGCGAAGAATCCACTACCTCTGTGATTCCCTGTACAATATTGCTTGCAAAGCAACACGAAGGTGGAGTGGGATGGAGATCCTACAGCCAAGTCCTGTGATAATACAGCAGATATGGGTCCTATGGAACTGATATGCTGCATACTTACTACCCTGAGCCAACAATTTGTCAAATTTTGACGAAAGGCCGTCCTTTGTGCGAACTCCGCTCATTATAATGTCATTATAATACCTAAATACACCTCCATCCCAAAGGCTACCCACCTCCAACGTGCAACCACTCCTCCTTGAGTCTGCACCCTGAATTTTTCGTAAACTATACCTTTAAATGTGAGGCAAGAGAATTTTACACTAATCATAATAAAGGTATTTATGACTAGAATGACTCAAACTCCACCTTGAAAGTAAAAAAAAAATAGTATAAAAACAGCCCAAGAAAGGTGGAATATCAGGGAAGACACCATCGTGAACAAGTCAAAGAAGACTCAATCAAAGACTGCCTTTGACTTCCAGGACCAGTGAACAGGCTCCCCCCCCTCATGGGGCCGCCTTTGGGTAAGACTTAGACTATACCAAGTGCTTCCTCAGAAATCTTAGAAATCTCTCTAGAGAGTTTCTTTCCTACATTTATAGCCAGGCTGTATTGTTTATAACTTTGTTGTGCATTTTGTATAATTAACAATACTTTTATTTGCACATGCTTTGCAGACAGTGTATTTATCACCAGCAACCCATAAGAACCTATATACCTGTTGCTTAAATAAACCACACTGTTTAAGGAGCTAGTTGTTTCAGCTTCTCATTGAACGTGACCAAAGAGTGGCCGTGCTAGTTCATGAGCATGACTAGACTGAAGGCGCAGTCCACTATTAGTGTATCCGGAATCATAACAGTTTAATATACTAAATGCGACTGGGACTGATAGTGGTGAATTGGACATCACTCAGAATTTAAACCTAGCTGCACCTAGCCTCCCACCTCAGTGAGGAGTGTTAGAATGCCAGGGGGGTTATTTTCTGCCAAAACTACTTTGCCTCTTAACGCAACACAGAGTGCCTCTCTGAAGTGCCTATATGGCAATATATACAGCATGGAGAATAAACATAAGAAATTAGACATCTGTGTTTATTTAAAGGGTTATCATCCTGTTGGGATCACAGAGGTGTGGTGGAATGTCTTGCATGACTGGAGTGCTGCAGTAGGGAGATATAAGCTCTTTAGGAAGGATGGGGCAGGAGGACAAGGAGGTGGAGTTTCCCCTTATATGAAACAGCAGTTGGATTAAGTCCTGCTTGAGGACGGATAATGAGCCAACTGAGAGCTTATGGGTAAGGATTAAAGAGCAAACCAGTACGGGTGACATAGTGGATGTCTGCTACAGGTCACCTGATTGGGAAGAACAAGTAAATGAACCTAGAAGTGACTTACATTCGTAGGCCATGTTTCTCATGAATGACTTCAACTACCACGGTGTCAGCTGGAGAAACAGCACAGCAGGAAGTAAGCACTCCAGGAGGTTCCTGGAGAGCATCAATGACATCTTCCTAACTGAAGAGATAGAGGAGCCAATGAGAAGAGGTGCCCTGTTGGACCTTGTACTCACAAAAAAAGGAATGAGTCACTGGGGTTGTGAAGGTCAAAGGCAGCCTTGACCACAGTGACTGCGAGGTAATAGAATTCAGGATCTTCAGAGGAGGGAACTTTGGCCTCTTCAAGGACCTGCTTTGAAGAAGCCTATGGTAAATGGAATCATAGAATGATTTGGGATGGAAGGAAATTTAAAGACCATCTAGTTCCAACCCCACTGCCATGGGCAGGGACACCTTCCACTAGACCAGGGTGCTCAAAGACCCACCCAACCTGGCCTTGAACACTTCCGGGGATGGGACCTCCACAGCTTCCCTGGGAAACATGTTCCAGTGTCTCACCACCCTCAAAGTAAAAAATTTCTCCCTCATATCTATTCCAAATCTACCCTTTTCCAGTTTGAAGCCATTACCCCTTGTCCTATCGCTACACGCCCTTGTAAAAAGTCCCTCTCCAGCTTTCTTGTAAGTGCCCTTCAGATACTGGAAAGCTGTTATAAGATCTGCCTGGAGTCTTCTCTTCTCCAGGCTGAACAACCCCAACTCTCACAGCCTGTCTTCATAGAAGTGCTCTATCCCTCTGATCATTTTCATGGCCCTCCACTGGACTTGCTCCTACAAGTTCATACCTTTCTTATGTTGAGGGCTCCAGAGCTCATGAAAGCAGAGCAGAGGGGCAGGATCACCTCCCTTGACCTGCTGGCCTTGCTTCTTTTGATGCGGCCCAGGATATAATTGGCCTTCTGGGCTGCAAGCACACATTGCCAGTTATATTGGGTCTGGCTGAGGTGGAGTTAATTTTACCTATAGCAGCCCTCAATAGTGCTCTGCTTTGTACCGGTAGCTGGAAAGGTGTTGGTAACACAACAGTGTTTTGGCTATTGCTGGGCAGGGCTCACACTGCATCAAGGTTGTCTCTCCAACATTCTCCCCCTCACCAGTAGGCTGGAGGAGGGAAAGATCTTGGGAGGGGACATAAGCAAGAAAGTTGACCCAAACGTACCAGGGGGATATTCCATACCATGAAGTCTGCTCAGCAATAAAAGCTAAGAGAATGGAGGAGGAAGGGTAGGCACTTGTTATTTATGAAATTTGTCCTCCAGAACAAGCACTGATTCCTGGGAAGTGGCTGAACATCACCTGATAGTGGGAAGTAGAGAATAAAATATTTTCTTTTCCTTTGCTTCCATGTGTGGCCTTTTACTTTATTAAACTGTCTTTATCTTGACTCACAAGTTTTTTCCATCTTGTTTTCTCCCCTCCTGTGTCCTGAGGAGGGGAGTGATAGAGCAGCTTGGTGGACACCTGTTGTCCAGCCAAGGTCAACCCACCACATCAGGTCATCTTGAGCTTTTTTTCGATATTTGTGCTTGGGATTGCCCTGAGCCACATGGAGGACCTTGCACTTGGTCTTGTTGAACTTCACGAGGTTTTCACAGGCCCACTTGTCCAGCATGTCTAGGTCCCTCTAGATGGCATCCATCCCCTCCAGCATGTCGACTGCTTTACACAGCTTGGTGTTGTCAGCAAACTTGCTGAGGGTGCACTCAATCCCACCATCCAGGTAGCCAACAAAGATGTTAAATAGTACTTGTCCAGGTACTGACCCCTAAGGAACACCACTTGTCACTGCTTGCCTCTTGGACATGGAGCCATTTACCGCAACTCTTTGAGTGTGACCGTCCAGCCAGTTCCTTATCCACCAAGTGGTCTATCTGTTAAATCCATGTCTCTCCAATTTAGAGACAAGGATGTCATGAGGGACAGTGTCAGATGCTTTGCACAAGTCCAGGTAGATGATGTCCAGGAGAGCTCATTGATTTTTCAAGGATCACCCACTCCAAGCTCAGGAATAGCTCACCCCCATACATAGGAAATGAAGCAAAGGTGACAGAAGGATGCATGGATAGACAAGGATCTCTCAAAAAAATATATTAAGGAAGGGAGGCGACCTGAAAGGAATACATAGAGAATATCTGAGTGTGCAGGTGTGGGGTTAGAAAAGACAAAGCCCACCTAGAGTGAAATTTGGCAAGGGATATAAAATAAGAAAGATTTCTACAGGTACATCAGCAGCACATGCTCTTCCACAGGGAACATGTGGGCCACTGCTGCATTGGGCAGGAGACCTGGCCATAAAGGATAAATAAAAAGCTGAGGTACTCAGGGCCTTCTTCACCTCAGTCTTTACTGGCAAGACCAGCCTCTAACAATTCCCAGGCCTCTGAGGTCGCTGGGAAAGTATGGCACACAGGAAACTTTTCCTCAGTTGGAGAAGGATCAGACTACTGAACGCTTAAGGAAATTGATTGCACACAAGTCCACATGTCCTCATAGGATGCACCCACAATTGCTGAGGGAGCTGGCCCATGTCACTGTTAGAACACTCAATCATCTTTGAGATACTGTGGAGACTGGGGAAAGTTTCTGAGAACTGGAAGAAATCAAATGTCACTTATCTTTGAGAAGGGCAAGAAGGAAGATCCAGGTCAGTAGTTTAAATCTGGCAGTTACTGAATTGCTACACAGCAGTTCAACTTGCTCTGTCATTTCAGTTCTAGATGTCTGTTTCTCCGCACCTCGTCTAGCAAAACTTTCAATGATGAGCCTGCATATGCAACTTTTTTAATGTATATGCCAGTCATTTTGCTTGGATCAGACCTCTGGAAGATTCCTTGGTCTACTGAACTCCTTTTTGTGTATTTTTTTTTTAATTTAGATTAAGTAAATGTATAAAATTTCCCTGTGCTCATGAACATCCTTCTCTTTGAGGTGGCAGAGACAGTCATCCTTCTGCAAACTCTTTAACAGCTCTGCAGTTAGCACTTTTCCATAGAAACAGCTCCACCCTCAACTTCCTCTTGTCTTTGGAAAGGTCTTCTTTGTAAAAAAGGCCTGCATTTCCTGGTAGGGAAAATTGTAGTTTTCCAATTGTTAGTAGGGAAATGAAGCTTTCCAATTATTAATAATGCTATGGCATGGAAATTCATGTTTTAAGGTTGATAGTAATTCTTTTGATGTGAATGGAAACCATTTTATTGACTTCAACTGGAATTAGTTCAGGTCCACATCCCACCCGCTTCCATTGGTCAATCAAATTCTGTATTTTCTCATATGGTGTGGGGTTTAGCTCAAAGTCTTTTAAAGCATGCTTTGACAATCGAACATTGCTTTAATTTATCCTTAAGTTTTCAGAGAACTATATTTTTATAATCATGGTTATTTCTAGGTCACACAGTCACAGCAACTTTAACACTGGTAAATCAAACTCTCTCTTCAATTCAGCATTATAATTGAAGCTTTATCCCTTAATGTAAAAAGTTAGACAGGTCTCATCCTGGAGTTCATGCAGTGATGATTATGAACTATATCATAAGCAGCAAAAAAGGTTCTAGAGGACACCAAGGACATATTTCCTTAGATTTTTTCATTATATACATGAGATTCAAATCAGTAGGCATTGTGTAACTAAGAAAAATCTGCATGTTTCCTTGACCTACTGAATTGTCTTCTGAAAAGCTAAATCTAAAATATGCAGTGGACCTGATCTGATACTGGATTTATTTTTGGTCATATGAACAAAAACACAAGGACATACTTTGATGCCTTGGACATTAAAGCAACCTTTATATGTATCTTCCTGTTTTAATATTTGAAACGTTCATGTGCCTTGCAGGTTTAAGACATGTCTTGCCAGTTTAAGGCATGTCTTGCAGGTTGGGACACATGGTTGTATGGAGTCCGGTAAAAACCTGGAATAACTTTATAACTTTTATTAGTAATACATGTTGGAAAGTAAGCAATTCTGGCTTTGAATTGTCATTTCTTGTCTGGGAGCTTTTGACTCTATATCTATTTAGATTCCCACTAAACAGCAGCTTGAAATATCTAATATCTCTTCTGTGAGCAGCTTTGAGGACTTTTTTTTCTTGTTCTTCACTACAGAAGAGCTTATCTGTGTCTCTGGAGTGTCTTGAAGTTGTGGTGTCAGCAATATAGCATCCAGAAGCAACCAGAGCATGATATAAATTTGGGGAAGGACTTTTTACTAGGGCATGTAGTGATAGGACGAGAGGGAATGGCGTTAAGCTGGAAGAGGGTAGATTTAGATTAAATATTTGGAAGAAATTTTTCACTTTAAGGGTGGTAAGGCAGTGGAACAGGTTGCCCAGAGAAGTTGTGGAGGCCCCATCCCTGGAGTTGTTTAAGGTCAGGCTGGATGGGTCTTTGAGCACCCTGGTCTAGTGGAAGGTGTTCCTGCCTGTGGCAGGGGGGTTGGAACTTGGTGATCTTCAAGGTCCCTTCCAACCTAAACCATTCTATGATTCTATGAAAATAGGTATTCTTATTCTTAAAGTAAGAATTCTAGCACCAGAAGTAGCAGAGACAGTAAAAGGAGCTACGTTGGAGGACATATAAGAGTTTGACTCTATCCAGGTTCTGCTTTTTCAGAGAAGACATCATTATTCCCTGCTTACATGCAATTGTCATAGACTTTAGAATACCTATATGATACTGAAACATGAAAATAAGCAGCAGCTGAAAGACATGGTTAGAGAGGATGTATCACTGATCATGACCACGATCCATCTGCAGAACAGAATTGGCTCTTGCTGGGAGAAGCAAACACTGAGAAGCAATGTTGGAAGTCCAATGGCACTGGATGCAAGTATTTATTGTGAGCTCACCACATGCTTCTCTGAGGATAATCATGTAATGAACACAATCAACCACTGCAAAAGTCAAGTTCACTTTCCCTTTTCATGCATACCCAAAAATCAGACCTGCAGCAGAAGCTGTCCATTTCTAATGCCCTCTGGTTTTGTGTGAAGGAAGATGTATGAGCTGAGCCAGTGCACTATTTCTTTGGATTCCATAAGCACAGAAAGCCCTTCATGGGGATTTATCAGTAAGCTATGGGCTAGAACCTGCTGTGTTCTTCCTTTCTTATTGCAGAAGCTGACACAATTACCAAAGTAGGAATAGAGGAAAGAGAAGAAAACCCTGCCCCTTCTAACTCCAAAAATGCTATACCTTTGTGTATAGCATTACAGTGTGTACTGGTTTTTACACCCTGAATTGAGGCTAGGACACTGAACAGAGTTATATGGTGTCCTAGCTCAGTTTCCTTAGGCAAAATCTGTGGCTCAACTTTAAATCTGATTTTTTCTTCATGTTATGTATGTAGTCCCCTTCTTGTCTTCCCTTTTTTGAGACCTTTGCCAAATGACATTGAAACTCACCAAAGGACTGGAGAATCCAAAGAACGTACAGTTACTGAAAACATGTGAATTAGAAATATTCCCTTGATTAAGGCAGTAGCACGCACTTAAGCCTTATTTAGAAACACAATAGCTACACAAGGCAGAGAAGTTATTAATAATTTAACTGAAAGAAGAAAAATTGAATCAGCTATGACATACTATTAGACATCAAAGAATCTGACCACAATTTAGGAAGTGAAGTTTCATTAATTCCTCCTTATATAGAATTACTAGTTTCCCTAATATAAAATCTGAGCCCTTTCAACCTAAATTCCAATTGTTACCTCCACAAATATTGTGACTTCAAAAAAAACCCCAAACCAAAACCCACTTCTCTGTTGCTTGCAATGTAGCATCTCCTTTAGGTTATACTTGTGATCAAAAAGAACCCAGACCTGCCACCTTTAGTTCTACAGGCATGGCAGACATAACAAAGCAGTAGGACTTCGCTTTCATGAAAAGTGTGAGAGAGGAAAATATTGCCCTTGTGTTGACAGCAATATATTGGAACTGGAAAATCTGTAGTCAGCTGTGAAAAACCGTGATGTCAATTATGGTTTGAAAGCAATATTTTTTGGTTTGGAAGTACAATAATCTCCATAATTGATGCTGTATTATTAAGTACACTTTTACAAGTGTACTTAATATCATAAAGAAGTGAGATGAGATGTCTCTTTGAAGACCGCATATGTGATTGTCTTTAGGAAGGATGACTAATTCTTTAGAGCTGCCATCTTGAATTTTCTGGAGAAAGGAATGAAAAGAATTGCTGTATGATCCACTTCCTTGCCATCCAGAACATCCTTGGCAGCCTGAACTCTGTCCACATAACACTGTTATTGCTTACTTGTACCACCACAGACTGCCCATATCTAGGAATTTATCTCTATCCCTCAGAGTATATGTCATGTTCCTGAGGATTTGGAGAGTGCAAGTGTCACTCCTATCTTCAAAGAAAGGCAAGAAGGAGGACCCAGGAACCTACATGACGATTTACCTCAAGTCAGTCCCTAGGAAGGTGATGTAGCAAATAATCCTGATGACACCAAGTTGATAATGAGCAATCACTGTGCCCTTGCAGCAAAGAAGGCCAACAGCCTCCTAGGTTGTGTTAGGAAGACCATTGCCTGCAGATCAAGGGACTTGATTCCTATTCTGTACTCTGACTGGTGAGACACATCAGGGTTCTGTGTTCAAATCTGGGCTTCCCGTGATAAAAGAGACACAGACATACTGGAGTGGGTCCAACAGATGATCACAAAGCTGACAAAGGGACTGGAGCATGTGTCATGGGAGGAGAGGTTGAGAGCACTGGGAATGTTAGTCTGAAGAATGGGCTCAGGGAAGTCCACATGTATAAATATGGGATTGGGAGAACCAGATTCTTCTCAGTGGGATCTAGTTACATGATGAGAGGTAATATGCATAAACTGGAAAAAAGGGAATTCCGGTTAAACATAAGAAAGCTTCTTTACTGACACAGGTCTCCCAGAGAAGCTGTGGAACCTCCATTCTTGGACATATTCAAACTTGTCGGGACATGTCTGTCCCTGAGCAACCCCCTGTGGCTGACCCTGCTCTGAGCAGAAGTGGGACCGGGCTATGTCCTGAGGTGAGATACAGTGCTGTGGTGCTGTAAATCTGTTATGCCTATGTGTGTAAGGTGCTTGTGTATGTGCGTTTCTACGTGTACACATATTCTCAAAAGAATTGCAGCCTTATTGGAAAAGTCGATAGTCATGAAGGGCAAAACAGATTTTGGATGAAATACTGTATATCAAAACTGCCCTGGGACTAGCCAGCAAATGCTCTGGGAGTGGCAATGGAGCAAGCAGAAACTTTTAAGTTTAGTTGAAAAGGATGATAAAAGCAAAGCACTGAAATGTAAAAGGTTAAGGGCAGCTGCCTTTGAAGAGTTTAGTGCACTGCCTGCTGGTCTGGTTTAAGCAAATCAGAAGCGAAGGTGTTTCCTTATCTGGAATGTTAATGAGGGAGAAGCTGAGCGCTTTGCTAAGCAGAATTGTGGCCTGCATGATAATTTGGCAGCCCCTGACAGTGGTTATGCTGCTTCAAAAGATTCTGTGGCATTCTCAAATTCAAAATTATAAGGGAATGACAATTCAGCCACTAAGGAAGCAAATGGGCTTTCAATTGATTTTAAATAGTCATGAGACAATGTTAACTATTGTTATAGACAATGTAAGTCTGTAACACTCATAAAGGTAGTTTTTTGGTTTGGGTTCATTTTTTTCTATTTTTTTTTTTTTAGAAAACATGATCATAAGATGTCAGTAATAGTATACCAGTATTAAACAAGTGAAAGCCAAGGTTTTTGGTATGGCTGTTTAGAATATTTTATAAAAAACTCACATATTTTCCTATGAAGGTATGAAGCAGACTGTAACAAAATATTCTAAATCTACTGCCATGCCTAGTTTTCCTGTAGCGCAGTCACTTCTTGAACAGCTGGTGAACAGAAACAAAGTGCCCATAGGTCTAAAGAAAATTTATGTTTTGTTTTAAATCTTCTTTGTCATCCTTAGCCTTCGGTTTACAAACAGCTGTCTAAGATATCCACTATGGCTGCCAGAGCTAAAGCACTTGATAGATAAATTGAAAGTATTTTAATATTTTCCAAAAAATAGCACTCAGCCCACAGATCATAGTCACCTTTTAACTTTGAAGGGAAACTTTAGGAGGATACAATAGGTGCTTTTATCTTCAAATATTCTGATCTCTTATTTTGAAGATCTTTTTTTCAGGAGAAGTTAGATTTTGATGGTACTGGAGAATGTGTACTTCCTCCTCCTCTCACCTGAAAGCCATGGGATAAGACAGAAACATATTTGGCACACGTGGGTGAAACCTGCACTGCAGGAGGAGTTAGCTCTTTCTAGTCTGGAACCAGCTTTGCTGCTAGAAAAAATGTGAGTGAGGAAGGCATGGACGGGGATGGATATTGTTTTCCTGAAGGTCTTCAAGGTTACTTAAGCAAATCAAGTTGATGTCAGTGTCACATTGAGAATAAGACAATTAAAGTCAAGTGGAGTGGTCAGTGAACACTTTTTCAGATTCAGTGTTGAATCTGTAAAGCTAGAAAAACAACACTACAGAGTTTTCCCCAAATGATCACGAACAGCCGTTAATGCAGCACTAAATATAAGCATAAGAGGATTAGTCTGGTTTCGAATATTCTAATCTTTCCATATATACACTGCAAACAAAAAATAGGAAAGGGAATGTTCTTTTTGTTTGTATAACAAAAAAAAATTAAGTGCATGTATGTGTAACATCTGCTTGGGCTGACTTCTTAGATCAGATCTTTTTGGAAAGGGGACGTTGCAGTGCCAAATTAGTGCATTGAGCCAAAATAGTTTTTTTTTTTGGGGGGGTGGCTTAAGTTAAAAACATTGTAAAACAGTATGAAATGAACAGGTCATAATGGAAATGGAATTATGTCAACAAGCTTTCATCCCTTTTCACATCAGCTTTATCCACGACAAATATGATATCTCATACAAATGATTTGTCTAGATATCCGTCTATTATCAGTAGTTCCAGCAACGGTGAAAATATATTAAAACTGCTTAAAAAATTAGTAACAAAAGCCTTGCTGATAATTCAAAGGACTTTTTATAAGATTACAATCATTATTGCTACAGAATACGCTGTGAAAGGGGCTCATATTTTTTAAAGAATAAGGTCAACCCACGAAGAATTATAGAATCATAGAATGGTTTGGGATGGAAGGAAATTTAAAGACCATCTAGTTCCAACCCCACTGCCAAGGGCAGGGACACCTTCCACTAGACCAGGGTGCTCAAAAACCCATCCAACCTGGCCTTGAACACTTCCGGGGATGGGACCTCCACAGCTTCCCTGGGAAACATGTTCCAGTGTCTCACCACCCTCAAAGTAAAAAATTTCTCCCTCATATCTATAACAAATCTACCCTTTTCCAGTTTGAAGCCATTACCCCTTGTCCTATCGCTACACGCCCTTGTAAAAAGTCCCTCTCCAGCTTTCTTGTAGGTGCCCTTCAGATACTGGAAAGCTGTTATAAGATCTGCCTGGAGTCTTCTTTTCTCCGGGCTGAACAACCCCAACTCTCACAGCCGGTCTTCATAGAAGTGCTCCAGCCCTCTGATCATTTTCATGGCCCTCCACTGGACTTGCTCCTACAAGTTCATACCTTTCTTATGTTGAGGGCTCCAGGGCTGGATGTAATATTCCAGGTGGGGTCTCACGAAAGCAGAGCAGAGGGGCAGGATCACCTCCCTTGACCTGCTGGCCTTGCTTCTTTTGCTGCAGCCCAGGATGTTGCAATGTGCACATTGCTGGCTCATGTTGAGTTTCTCATCAACACACACACCCAAGTCAATTCTCCTCAGGGCTCTTCTTATTCTGTTCTTGGCCCAGCCAGTATTTGTGATCGGGATTGCTGCAGCCCACATGCAGGACATTGCACTTGGCCTTGTTGAACTTCATGAGGTTTGCACAGGTCCACCTCTCCAGCCTGTCCAGGTCCCTCTGGATGGCAGGCCCTCCCCTCCAGTATGTTGACCACCTCCACACAGCTTGGTGTCATCGGCAAACTTTCTGAGAGTACACTCAATCTCAACATCCATGTCACCAACAAAGATGTTAAACAGCACTAGTGCCAGTACGGACCTCTGAGGAACACCACTCGTCACTGCTCACCACTTGGACATGCAGCTATTGACTATAACTCTTTTGAGTGCAACCATCCATCCAGTTCCTTATCCACCAAGTAGTCCATTGGTCAAATCCATGTCTCTCCGATTTAGAGACCATGATGTTGTCCAGAACAGTGTCAAATATTTTGTACATGTCCAGGTAAGTGACATCTGTTGGTCTCCCCTTATCCATCAACACTGTAATGCCGTCGTAGAAGGCCACCAAATTTGTCAGGCATGATTTGCCCTTGGTGAAGCCATGTTGGCTGTCACCAACCACCTCTTTATTTTCCATGTGCCTTCTCAGAGTTTCCAGGAGGATTTGCTCCATAATCTTGCTAGGCACAGAGGTGAGACTGACTGGCCTGTAGTTCCCCGGTTAATTTTTTTTACCTTTTTAAAAAATGGGTGTTAAGTTTCCTCTTTTCCAGTCAGTGGGAACTTCACCAGACTGCCACGACTTCTCAAATATGATCGATAGTGGCTTGGAAAATTCATCTGCCAGTTCCTTCAGGACCTGCAGATGAATCTCATCAGGTCCTACAGACTTGTGCACCTTTTGGTTCCTCAGCTGGTCTCAAACCTGGTCTTCCCCTACTGTGGGTGGTACCTCATTCTCCCGGTCCCTGCCTTTGCTTTCTGTAACTTGGGCAGTGTGGTTAGAGTCCTTCTCACTGAAGACTGAGGCAAAAAGGTTGTTGAGCATATCAGCGTTCTCCATGTCCCGGGTGATCAGGTCTCATGTGTCCTTCCTGAGTGGGCACACATATTCCTTAGGCTTCCTTTTATCACTGATGTACCTGTAGAAAGCTTTCTTGTTGCCCCTCATGCCCGTGGCCAGATTTACCTTTATCTGGGCTTTAGCTTTGCTAACCTGATCTGTGGCTGCTTGGACAATTTCTCTGTATACCTCCCAGGCTACCTGTCCTTGTTTCCACCCTCTGTAGGCTTCCTTTTTGTGTTTGAATTTGTCCAGGAGCTCCTTGTTCATCCATGCAGGCCTCCTGGTGTTTTTGCCTGACTTCCTGTTTGGTGGTACGCATCGCTCCTGAGCTTGGAGGAGGTGGTCCTTGAATATTAGCCAGCTTTCTTGGGCTCCTCTTCCATGCATGGCTTTGTGCCACTATACTCCAGCAAGCAGATCTCTGAAGAGGCCAAAGTGTGCTCTCCTGAAGTCTGGAGTAGTGAGCTTGCTGTGCACCCTCCTTGCTGTCCTAAGGATCTCGAACTCCACAATCTCATGGTCACTGCAACCAACATGGCCCTTGAGTGTGACATTCCCCACCAGCCCCTCTTTGTCAGTGAGAATAAGCTCCAGCATGGCACATTTCCATGTTGGCCTCTCTGTCACTTGGAGAAGGAAGTTATCATTGACGCATTCCAGGAACCACCTGGATTGCTTATGTCCTGCTGTCTTGTCTTTCCAAAAGATATAGGGGTGGTTGAAGTCCCCCATGAGTACCAGAACTCATGAATGTGAGGCTGCTTCAATCTGCCTATAGAGGACCTCATCCACTTGGTCTTCCTGGTCAGGTGGCCTGTAGCAGACCCCCACTGTAACATCACCTGTTCCTGCCCTGCCTTTAATCTTGACACATAAGCTCTCGGTTGGCTCCTCACCCATCCGCAGGCAGATTTCCCTGCACTCCACCTCGTCCTTGACATAGAAGGCGACACCCTCTCCTTGTCTCCCCTGCCTCTCCTTCCTGAAAAGCCTGTCTTTCCATTCTAACACTCCAGTCACAGAAGCCATCCCACCATGTCTCCATGATGCCAATTACACCATAGCCTTGCAGGCATGTACACATGTCTAACTCCGCTTGTTTGTTCCCCATGCTACAGGCATTTGCATAGAGGCATTTAAGTTGGGCCCCCGATGAATCTAGCTCCCTGGCTAGAGTGGCTATTTTTCTTTTAAGCTGCACTCCAGGTGGTTTCATGCTGACCTGCAACCCATCTCCAGGTTATGGGCCTCTGCTACTGGTATCAGCATCGTATTGGTAGCAGTGGCATAGATGCCAGTTCCCTTCCCCTGGGAACTCTAGTTTAAATCCCTCTTCACAAGGTTGGCAAGCCTCTGATGAAAGAGATTCTCCCCCTTTTCTGACAGGTGGACCCCATCCAGCCCCAGTAGACCAGGCTTCTCAAAGTGAGTCCCATGATCTAAGAAGCCAAACTCCTGGCTGGCACCAGTCCTGTAGCCAGCTGTTTATTTGCCAGATTCGCCTGGCTCTGTCAACCTCCCTCTGACGCGGAGGAATGATGAAAAACCTACCTGTGTTCCAGAGTCTCTGACCACTTCTCCCGGGGCTTTGTAATCTTTCTTGATAGTCTTCAGGCTGCTCCCAGCTGCATCACTGGTGCCCACATGGAACAGTAGCAGCAGATTCTCTGTAGATGAACTTGTATCTTTTATGCACCGCCTTTTACCCAAGTTTGAGCTACATTGATTGATGGTAAGATACATTAGCAATATTTTGTCCTACTGCTGTATCAAGTTAGACTTAATGCTGCTTGATACATCAGACGTGGTTTGTTTTGTGAAAAACAGCAGAAGCATTATCTATTGACCAACATGGGAAATGGCTTGGAATATTTCCAGTCATGAGTAGTTTATTGAAACTATTAAACTGCTTTCTTTTTGTTTTCACAAGGCTTATTCTGACAAAAACTGGTGGAATACTCAGCCATCATTGCTGAAAATGGTATATGCTTTCTGGTAAGACATACATATTGTGATTTGAGGTAGAGATTAAGGTCACTGGACGGTATTTACTGCTTGAGTACATGTTATAGATAAGCAGAGCTCTGTTGAAACAGTTCAATGAAATATTTCTCATTTCACTTCTTAATATTTTCAGACTATTATTTTAGTTCCTCCCAAGTGTTATTTGTAGCATGGTAATTTCTCTTCCCCATATATCTGTACCTCATTTCTTCATTAACAACCTGATCAAACTCCAGAGTGTTTTTCCAGTCTGGATAGCTTTCCTATACATTTATATGAAGTTTATGTATATACACATACATATTTATAGGTCTGTGGGTGTGTATGGTTTTATTCATAACAAGATATACAGATTATACTCTTACAAATCAAAGCACGTTATTGATGAAAACCCTTTTTGCTTAAAGCTGACTGTTTCACTGAAGCTTTCATTGTGAAGGGTCCTTAGGGCCTTAATTATTGTATATCTGGAATTTATTACACAACTGATGGAATGAGGGAAAAAAAGAGAGAAAGTAAGTGAAAGAGAAAAAGACAAAAAAGAAAAATAGGTATAGGTTAGGGGCGGACCTGCTGGGAAGTAGCTCAGAGGAGAAGGATCTGGGGGTCATGGAAGACAGTAAATTATCCATGGCCCAGCAATGTGCCCTTGTTGCCAAAAAGGCCAATGGAATCCTGGGCTGCATAGGGAAGAGTGTGGTCAGTAGGTCGAAGGAGGTCATTCTCCCTCTCTACTCTGCACTGGTGAGGCCACAACTGGAATACTGTGTCCAGTTTTAGGCTCCCCAGTTCAAGAGGGACAGGGAACTGCTGGAGCAAGTCCAGCGAAGGGCAACTAAGATGATTGCGGGATTGGAGCATCTGCCTTATGAGGAAAGGCTGAGAGAGCTGGGACTCTTTAGCCTGGAGAAGAGAAGGCTGAGGGGAGACCTGATTATGGCGTACAAGTATCTAAAGGGTGGGTTGAAGGAGGATGGAGCCAGACTCTTTTCAATGGTTCCAAGTGACAGGACGAGGGGCAATGGGCACAAGTTAGAACATAGAAAGTTCCGTTCAAATGCACGGAAACACTTCTTTACGGTGAGGGTGACAGAGCACTGGCACAGGCTGCCCAGGGAGGTTGTGGAGTCCCCTTCCCTGGAGATTTTCAAGACCCGCCTGGATGCAGTCCTGAGTAATGTGCTCTAGGCAATCCTGCTTTAGCAGGGGAGTTGGACTAGATGATCTCTAGAAGTCCCTTCCAACTCTGAAAATTCTGTGATTCTGTGATTCTGTGAAAAGGACAGAAAGATGTAATGGAACAAGGGAGAAAAGAAGGAAGGAAGGAAGGACTTAAATTGGGCGATGTATGTGCAGATCGGAGTCCGAGGATTATTAAAAGAGAAGTCAGGGCCTTGGGACAGTCACTGAGAGGATCCGGAGCACAGGTTATTTTTTCATACCTACTTCTCATTGCGGGCAATGACATTGAAAGGAACAGACGAGCTCAGTCTGTTCATATGTGGCTCCATGGCTGGTGTCATCACCACAATTTTGGGTTTTTCAATAATGGAATGGCCTATGTGACACCAGGCCTGCTGGCAGCAGATGGGGTTTTTCTCACTCAAAGAGGAAGAAGAGTTTTCACCCCAAAATTAGCAGGGCTTATTAACAAGGCTTTAAACTAGATTTGATGGGGGAAGGAGGTATTACCAGGTTTGCCCGTGACCAGCCAAGGGATGTTGTACTGAGGATAGAGGAACAGGGTGCTGGTGAGGGCCTGCAGCCATTAGCTCCAAAATGTGCTGGCTATGCTGCAACATGGTCAAAGTCTTACGTAGACAAGCCAGGAGCTCCTGGACCAACAGGAGCCAACAGGGAGGCACCGCTAATACACAGCAAAGGAATGCTGCCTGGAGAGCAGTGCAAAGTAATTACAGTTGCTCCAACCAAGTCAGTCTCAACGAAGCCATGGCTGAAGTGCCTCTATGGAAATGCATGGAGCATGGGGAACAAACAGGAGGAGCTAGAGGTGTGTGCAGGCCTCCAAAACTACGATCTCATTGGCATCATAGAAACTTGGTGGGATGACTCCTATAACTGGAGTGTTGCATGGAAGGCTACAGGCTCTTCAGGAGAGACAGGCAAGGGAAACGAGGAGGTGGTGTTGCCTTATATGTCAAGGAGCAGCTGGAATGCATGGAGCTCAGCCTAGGGATGGATAAAGAGCCAACTGAGAGCCTATGGGTCAGGATTAAAGGGAAATCGGGAGCAGGGGACATTACAGTGGGGGTCTGCTACAGTGCTACAGGTTACCCGACCAAGAAGACTGAGTGGATGAAGCCCTCAATAGACAAATAGAGGTGGTATCACATTCACAGACCCTGGTTCTCATGAGTGACTTCAACCACCCCGACATCTGTTGGAAGGGTAACACAGCCAGGCATAGGCAATCCAGGAGATTCTTGGATTGCATTGATGACAACTTCCTTCTCCAAGTGGTTGAGAAGCCAACGAGGAGAGGAGCTATGCTGGATCTTGTTCTTACCAACAAGGAGGGGCTGGTAGACAGTGTCAAACTCAAGGGCAGCCTGGGCTGTAGTGACCATGAAATGGTCAAGTTTGAGATCCTCGAGGCAGCAAGGAAGGTGCACAGCAAACAGACCACCTTGGACTTTGGGAGAGCTGACTTTGGCGTCTTGAAGAATCTGCTTGGTATGGTGCCATGGGATGAAGCACTGGAGGGAAGAGGGGTCCAAGAAAGTTGGTTAATATTCAAGGACTGCCTCCTCCAAGTTCAGGACCAATGCCTCCCTACAAATAGGAAGGCAGGCAGAAAAGCCAGGAGGCCTACATGGATCAACAAGGAGCTCCTGGACATGACCAAAAGGAAAAAGGCGTCCTATAGGGAGTGGAAACAGGGGTGGGTAGCCTGGGAGAAATACAGAGGAATAGTTCAAGCAGCCAGGGATCGGGTTAGATGAGCTAAAGCCCAGATAGAACTAAATCTGGCCAGGGACATTAAGACAAACAAAAAATCCTTCTTTAAGTATGTCAGTGAGAAAAGAAAGACTAGGAAAAATGTGGGCTCTCTCCAGAAGGAAATGCAAGAACTGGTTACCTGGGACAGAGACAGAGCTGAGATACTCAATGACTTTTTTGCCTCAGTCTTCACTGCAAGGACTGCAGCCACACTGCCCATGATGCAGAACGCAAAGGTGAGGATTGGGAAAATGGAGAACTGCCCACTGTAGGTGAAGATCAAGTACAAGACCACCTGAGGAATCTGAAGGTGCACAAGCCCATGGGAACTGATGAGATTCATCTGCGGGTCCTGAGGGAACTGGCAGATGAGCTTGCTAAGCCACTAGCCATCATATATGAGAAGTCGTGGTGGTCTGGTGAGGTTCCTGCCGACTGGAAAAGGGGAAACATAACTCCTATTTTCAAAAAGGGAAATAAGGAAGACCCAGGGAACTACAGGCCAGTCAGTCTCACCTCTGTGCCTGGAAAGATCATGGAGCAGATCCTCCTGGAAACTCTCTGAAGCACATAGAAAACAAGGTGATTGGTAACAGCCAGCATGGCTTCACCAAGGGCAAGTCATGCCTGACAAATTTGGTGGCCTTCTGCAAAGGGGTTACAGCGGCAATGGACAAGGGAAGACCAACTGATGTCATCTACTTGGACTTATGCAAAGTGTTTGACACTGTCCCACCCTATATCCTGGTCTCTAAATTGGAGAGATATGGATTCAACAAACAGACCACCCAGTGGATAAAGAACTGGCTGGACAGTCGCACTCAAAGAGTTGCAGTCAACGGTTCGATGTCCAAGTGGAGAGCAGTGACGAGTGGCGTTCCTCAAGGTTCGGTACTGGGGCCTGTACTGTTCAATGTCTTTGTTGGCGACATGGACAGTGGGTCGAGTGCACCCTCAGCAAGTTTGCTGATGACACCAAGCTGTTTGGCGAGGTAGACACGCTGGAGGGGAGGGATGCCATCCAGAGGGACCTGGACAGGCTGGAGAGGTGGGCCCAAGCCAACCTCATGCAGTTCAACAAGGCCAAGTGCAAGGTCCTACATCTGGGTCAGGGAAATATCAAGCACAAATACAGGCTCGGTGGGGAATGGCTGGAGAGCAGCCCGGAAGGGAAGGACCTGGGTGTGCTGACTGACGAGAAGCTCAACATGAGCCAGCAATGTGCGATCACAGCCCAGAAGGCCAACTGAATCCTAGGCTGCATCAGAAGTGTGGCCAGCAGGTTGAGGGAGGTGATTCTGCCCCTCTGCTCTACTCTGCTAAGACCCCACCTGGAGTACTGCATATCTCTGGAGTCCGCAACAGAAGAAGGACATGGACCTGCTGGAGCGCGTCCAGAGGAGAGCCATCAGGATGATCCGAGGGCTGGAGCACCTCTCCTATGAGGAGAGGTGAAAGAGTTGGGGCTGTTCAGCCTGGAGAAGAGGAGGCTCTGGGTGAGATCTTAATGCAGTCTTCCAGTACCTAAAGGGGGCCTACAGGAGAGATGGGGAAGGACTTTTTACTAGGGCATGTAGTGATAGGACGAGGGGGAATGGCTTTAAACTGGAAGAGAGCAGGTTCAGATTAACTATTAGGGAGAAGCTTTTCACTGTGAGGGTGGTAAGGCACTGGAACAGGTTGCCGAGAGACGTTGTTGAGGCCTCATCCCTGGAGGTGTTCAAGGCCAGGCTAGACGTGGCCTTGGGCAACCTGGTCTAGTGGGAGGTGTCCCTGCCTATGGCAGGGGGGTTGGAACTAGATGATCTTCAAGGTCCTTTCCAACCTAAACCATTCTATGATTCTATGATTCTAAGGAATGAAGGAAGGAAGGAAGGAGGGAAGAGGAAAGAGAGAAACAGAAAGAGAGAAAGAGAAAGCAAGAAAAAGAGAGAAACTGAGATGGAAAGAAAAAACAGGCAAGCAAAAAGGAAAGAAAAAGAGAACAAAAGAAAAGGAAAGAAAGGAACATCTGGCCCGTGAATAACCAACAGCTTGCTTGTCTGATGCTCACCTGGAATCTGGGAACCCAGATACAGACAATTGGCCTGAACTACACAAAGTCAGGACTATTTTCATGAACAGATTTTAGACTTGTACAGTTGCCTCCGTTGGGGTACAATGTGAGCTAACCTTGCTTTTTTTTGGTATTGTTTCATATAGAGTCATCTTCCAGCTCCATTAGTGCAGAAGACTTACCTCTAAAAGGCACAAAACTATTCTTACAACAATGCTTCATTCAATTGGACAGTTCTGAAACTGAATATGGTTTAATAAGACAGTTCAAATACTGAATATGGTTTAATATGGACAGTCTCTTCATTTAATTTGCGGTTCCTCAGGATGATGTGAAAAAGCTCAGGTGACATCCAGTCTCCTTCCTTGCTCATTTAGAGATGATGTTCTATGGGCAGAGACTCATAATCAGTGAAAGTTACTCAGATCATAGAAACCGATGTTTAAAGTGAACAGCTCCTGCTTACTCACTCTTGTATAAAGAAATATTAAAAAATGCCCAAGAAAATGTTATTATGGAAAGAAAAGAATCCTATGGAGAATGACCATGCAACCCTTTAAGTATTTGGCTTTTGTTTTGACTTAACTATTCATATCTTCAGTCACCTATGCTGTCTGTTTCACTAATTGTTTCAACCTGATGTCACTCAGCTAACCTCAGTGTTATCCAGAGCCTGTTGAGCAGTTTTGCTGTATTATTAACCTCATCTTGCAAATGCTTACTCTTTTCCTCGTTGCACTGAAAAAAACATCAAAGTATAGAAAAGGAAAAAATGCAATGATTTTCTTTGTTAGAGAATTTTTTGGGGTTCTGAGTCAAACAGTGCGTTAAAATTTGAGGAACAACCAATATCTGTTAATTAAAAACATATAGGAAGAGATGGCACACCATGTTAGAGCCAGGTGAGAACAGGCCACTGAATAGACAAGGCATTGTATGTAAATCTGCGTAAAGAACCTGATACTCCTAATTCCAAACATGGAGTTCAAAAATGAGTCATGGAGGTGAGGGACGTTGTTTGAGTTTGTAGCATTTCTAAGTGTGCATCAGAATGATCAACATAACACAAGGATTCAGACTTGATGCTTAAAGAAGAAGAAACTATTTTCCAGCAAGTACTACAAATAGATCAGAAGGCAATTTACTAGCAGCAAAGCTCACCGAACTAAGCTTATTCCTAGGAGAGAATTAATCAAGTATTTGAATGCATGTATTGCAGAGCTACCCTTTCTTTTCTATTTTCACTTCTCTCTCTCCTTATGTCTTCTTTTCTAAAAAGAGAAAAGGTATGCGGTTGATGATCCTGCCGTTTATGAACTCCTAAACTGAAAGAGAGCCGGGGACCATATATACACACATATATACATACACACATGTGTGTATATATACACACATATATATGTATATATGTATAAAGAATGTCAGGCATCAGATAACCAAAACCGGGATTAAATACTAAGGCATACATTCAGTACTGCAGGCATGAGCAGTTGCAGCATTATGAGAGATCCTGTGTGTCTGAGGGGAGAGGAGGAAGTATGCATCAGCATTCCTTGTCTTTAATAGTTTATCTCTGGAGGAGGAGGAGGTGGTAGTGGTGGGAACAAGATGATATGGATATTCAGAAATACTCACCTCTTTCTCAGCTAAGCAGCTGGCAGAAGCTTTGCTTTTTCAGGATCCTGGCATATTCTTTGGAGGTGGGAAAAAAGAAGGAAAGAAGGAAGGGAGGGAGGAAGGAAGGAAGGAAGGAAGGAAAGAAGGAAGGAAGGAAGGAAGGAAGGAAGGAAGGAAGGAAGGAAGGAAGGAAGGAAGGAAGGAAGGAAGAAGAAAGAGCGAAAAAGAGAAAGAGAAAGAAAGGAAGGAAGGAAGAAAGAAATAAAGAAAGAGAAAGAAAGAGAAAGAGAGGAAGGAAGACAAGAAAGAAAGAAGGAAAGAAAGAAGGAAAGAAAGGAAGGAAGGAAGATGGAAAAAGAAAGAAGGAAAGAAAGAACAAAAACGTGTTTTAAAATCACCAAAACAGTTTTAAAGCAATTTTATTAAGAGGAGTGGGAAAGAATGCAAATTGAAACCCGCTCAGTATTATAGAATGTGTATTTGACACACCTTTAGGACTTTAAGAGGGCAGTCTGAACTGAGAGATGTCTCAGGAGATCTAATGTCTAAACTTCTTGGTTTCAACACCATTCCAGAGGACTGAATGATCTATGGATGTGCAGTGTACTTACCATGTACACTGTTTTACAAAGATCATAATTCAAGTTTGGATTCACCCCTTCTAAATCTCTCTGGAAATCATTCAAAGCTCTTTTTATGTTTCTGGCAGAGGAACCAAGAATTCTGAAGGTCACATTTCTCATGGCAAATAGCAAAATACAGCTACAAGCTATTTACCTAATCTGGAGTATAATAAACAAAATTTTAATACCAGCAGAGCTTTCCAATTTAACATGAAAGGATAGCCACAGAGGTAAAATGTTTGAGTGCAGAAAAAGTTGATGTTAGCAATGGGATCAGTCTTTTATGTATCTCATATAATTACAGTTCTCTCAAATCCTCATCTGGTGATCACCTTTATCAACTTCTTATTTTTCCCATATGATCTAAATTAGCCAGTGATTTATGTCCAGCAATTGTGATCCTCAGGAGCTGAAAGACAAGCAGATACCCCGCTAGGCAGCAGACTCAGCCTTTTAGGAACTGCTTACAATCTTTCAGCTGGTACTCAGTGGCCACAGGCATCCTCCGTGTATCTAAACCTGCAGTGACATATCCAGGGCAGTTTATCTTAGTCTTGAAAACATGCTAAAGCCAAAAATTAGACATTCTAACAGAAAGGGACTGGACTAGGATTTCAATGCCAAAGCTAACAACTTGACTCCTGTGAGGTGGACATAGTAGAGAGAGACCAGACATCTAATCTGGAGATGCGACAAAAAGGAACCAATGCATGGTCAGGTAATGGGAAGATGGAAGCAAATAAAAAAAATTTGCTCTTGGCTGGCTGGAGGTGTGACCAGCCTGCTTCAGTACAAAACTCTTTTTTAGAACAGACTGTTCAAGTTTATTTTGAAGCTGCTGAGAAGTGCCCATGTACTCAGTTAAATCTGAGAGATTGTTCAGAAAGCTGTTCTTTGTCACCTCTGGGACATGAGTTATGGTTTCCCAACTGAGACAGACATCTCGTGATATGAAAGTGTCTCTTTCACTTTATTGTAGTGCAAGTGATCTGTAAAACTGTGTGGAGAAGAAATCCTTGAAAGGCTTTGGTAACCACATCTTTTTAGCCATTGCTTGCCACTAAAGGTAGGATCATTGCTTCTTTTTTTCATATGCCTTCAATTTGCATTTTCTACTTAATGACTACTTGACAGGAAATCACATGGACAAAAATTTTCAAGTCTGGTCATGAAAGTTTCATAAAATCATAGACTCATAGAATTGCCCATGTTGGAAGGGACCTCAAAAGATCACCTGGTCCAACCTTTCATAGGAAAGGGAGCCCATATTAGACTATCCAGCTATCCAACACCATGTCCAATTGCATCTGGAAAACCTCAAGTGATGAGGACTCTGCCACTTCCCTGGGGCAGTTGTTCTAGTGAATGATTGTTGTCACTGCAAAAAATTACTTCCTTATATTGAGATGAAACCTCTCCCAGTGTACCTTGTACCCACTGCCCCTTGTCTTCTCTGTGTGTATCCTTGTGAAAGGAAAACCTCTGTACCTTTTGTAGCAGTCTTCTAAGTACTGGAATACTGTAATGAGGTCCCCCATGAGCCTTCTCTTTTCCAGAGAGAAAAGACAACTCCTTCAGTCTTTCCTCAAAGGCCAGGTTCTCCAACACTTTGACCATCTTGGTGTCCCTCCTTTGGACCCTTTCCAGTCTGTCCACTACTTTCTTGAATTGTGGGTACCAGAACTGGACACAGTACTCCAGGTGTGGCCTGACAAGTGCTGAGCCGGATGATCTGTGCTATTAGTGTCCCTGGGGATGCAGCCCAGGATCTGATTTGCCTTTGTTTCTGCAGTGGCATACTGCTGATGCATGTTCAGCTTGTTGTCCACCAGAACCTGCATGTCCCTTTCAGCAAGGCTGCTCCCCAGCATCATCATCCTAGCCTCTACTGGGCTCTTTTGGTTATGTCATCCCAGGTATTGGACTTTGGACTTGTCTTTGTTAAACTTTACACAGTTCTTGGTAGCCCACTCTTCCAGCCTTTCCAGGTCTCTCTGCAAGATGGCTCTCCCTTCTGATGCGTTCACCTCACCACCCAGTTTGGTGTCAACAGCAAACTTGGTAAGGGTATCTCATGATCCAGAGAAGAAGCTGAGCAGTGTGGGGCTCAGTATCAATCCTTGGGGGACCCCAGTTGTAAGCACCTGTCAGCCTGAGTAAAAACTATTGATCACCACCTGTTGGGTGCAACCCATTAGACAATTTCCTATCCATCTTGCAGACCACACATCCAATCTGTATCTTGCCAAGTTGGACATTTAGTCTCTCTAAGATTCCTTTTACTTTGTTCTCAGGTGTGAAAACTCTTAAAAAGTGACTTTGCCCTCCTGCAGTGGAAGCTGTTTTGACTCTAACTTTTTAATGGGGATTTAAATATTTAACTTCAGATATTCAAGCAGTTTTAAAAATCAAACCCTGAAACTTCGGTTTCTAATTGGTATTTTATCCCACTTACTATGATTTTGTGGATTTAAAACAAAATACATTTGTGGGCATATGTCATATACAGTATATAGCATGTATTTTATGTTACCCGTGTCAGCTTTGTTTCCTTCTTATGGAGAAGTCACCTCTATAACATGATAATACTTGCGAGTGAATACACTTTAACCTTTTGTCCTTTAAAGGATTTCTGACAGGTTGTCTGGTTCAGTTTCCTGAAATTCCTTTTGTAATATAAACACCAACTAAAATATGAGCAAAGTAAATGAAACCGTAATTTTAAAAAGACCTTTGTGCAGGTGGATCATTCTACCTATGCCTTAATTAGTACTCTGTGCAGGCAAAGTCAGGCTGAGGATCTGTACTGGGTGCTTCTACAGACCACTGAATGATTTACTTACTTATCCACCAGCTTAAAAAAATATAGAGCTGTTTTTGTTTATGGATTTAGACAATATAATTGGTCATTAGAGAACAGTTTTGGTGAGTACAATTGTTAATGACCATCTTGATGTATAAACCATTTTTGTTTTGCTTAGGCTGCAGTAGAAAACCATAGTGTATAAACACTGGTGGACAATGTTCAAAATTACTTCTAATTTGGTATGCCATCTTATTGGATATTTAGTTTTGCCCTTGTGAACATATACATGCTTCCACAGTCTCATTTGCTTCACCTATCAGGAAAAATCCATGTTAGTTTTTCATTAGTAAAATCCATTTTAAGGTCTCCAGGAGGTAAATTATTTTTGAAATTAGTTTTTATTTTATTAGTCAGGTTGCATGGTGTCAAAACTGTGTTGGAGCCAGTGGCACTTCATTTGAGCTTATTAATATTGATATAATCACTCTATGTCTCTGTTCAGTATGACACCGTTAACCTTCCGAGACTAAGAAATATTTTTAAAAAGACAACAGATAATTTTTAACTAATTACTTTAGAATAATTTTTTAGAGTGTCTTTTAGTTCTGACTAGCTTTATTCCCCAGAGAAAGAGAATGTAAGCAGCAATTTCATGAATAGTTATCAGCTGAAAATTAGAGCAGAAACGTCAGGTATCAGAGACAGTATTATGTATATCCTTCCAGAAACTTTGGCCAATGCATTTTACTCCCAGATGCAGGAAAAGAGGTGGAGCACAAGTTCACATAAAGAAATCCTGGCTGCTTTGGCATACAAAAATCATATAAGGATAGAGTGAACTTTTTCAAAAGTACCAACATTTCTTAGCAGGTGATTAGTCTCCCATGTCATACACATGATCTTGAAACTATACCCTTGGTATCCTATAGTTTTCCTCCTGGAATTGTCAAGTTCTTGAGTACCCTGTGGATTTGTAACACAAAATATAAAGACAGAGGGCTGTACATCATTCCTGCTCAATAGCTCTAGTTTCCTTTAGCAAATCTGACATTTTACTTTTCAGTAGAACCAGGCTGATGGAGGAAGTGATAATGACAGATAAATCAATTCTCATTTCAACTATACACACTGACTAATAAATACATTAGTGAGATCATTAATATCATTATTGTAGGCACTTTGTCTCTTCACCCTTGCTGAAACTCCTGCATTCTTGCATATCAGTCCCATAAAGATGTTGCCAAACTGCTGCCTTATGACAGGTTAAACTCACAAATACAGTGTGAGGTGGTGTTATAAAGCTGAACAGTCCTGGAAGATGGCATTATGAACCTGGCAGGCAGGCATTATTTTAATGACATGACAGTAAAGTGAAGTTGATAGCAAAGGAAAGTGATGAAGGCTTATTGAAAATTCTGTATACACTGGGGCAAACCCATGATCTGGGGTCACCTCTGCAGTGGAGAGTAGAAATTTGGTGATGGCTTTGTTTAATATTAAGTCCCGAACTATTAATGGATTAATTAATCAAATGAGTGAAGCAACTGGAGTGGGTTTTTTATGCTACAGCCTTTTATGTGGGCAAACACAGAGTACAGTTTTAGTGGGGTTTAACGCACATCTTGCTAATTCCTGATAGGAATTCCTGATAGCATGGTACAGATAGCACTGAAATGATATGTTTCACTTGAGTAGGATGACAGAGCTTCAAAGTGAAATCTAGGGCATTTTTAGTGCTAAGGAGAGAAAAAGCATGGGGAGGTTTTAGAGAACAGCAGTGAATAGTGTGTCAGGGTACATCTACTTATTCACTTCTCCCTTGAGCCAAGTAACAGCCCTTCACCTGCTAACTCCATGCTTTTCGTTCAGTGTATAAAAGTGTGTTGATGCCGTACCTAAAAAATACAGGCGTGTCCTCACTGGACAAAGTCTCTATGAAAGTGAACTGGAAGATCAGCCCATTGAGGTGACTCATTTACTTCTTTCTCCTATGAAGCTCTGTTAAAGCAACTATTTAAAAATATTAGCAAAGGACAAGGGATAGTATTTTAAGATGTGGTGTGTCTCAGCCTCTGCAATGTTTTAGTATTTGTTGTGACTGAAGTGTCGCAGGGCCAATGTCTGCTCTCTGTCACAGGGCTACACATCGAGGGGAACCGAAGATCACAGATCAGTCATGGTGACATGGAATATACCACAACGAGTCTCAGCTGTTCATGCATACCTTCCCTATGATTTGACTTCCATGTTCAAGTCTTCTCCATAATGCAAATATGCAGAGAAAGACATCTGCTACTTTTGAAAACTTTCATGGCTTGTATCAAGCTTTCATGTGGTATTTCTGTAGTGGTAGCTTCCTTTCCTTATATTGCTGGTAAAAAGTGACTCCAGGTGACTTGCCATTCATTTCTTCATTCATATCTTTCTTACAGGTGTATTGATGAAGTTGCCCACACCCAAACACAAGACTATGACATTTTCCTGTTTATTGCAGGATTACGTTTTCGGGTGTGTTGCATATTTATCACAAGCATTGACAAATAAGCCACCTATTTGTAAAATACTAGTTAAGGCATGGTTTACACCGTTAGAAAGTTTGGCTCAACACGTTGATGCTATGAAATCTGAGGGAACAAACCAAAAACGTCTTTGGGTTCAACTATTTAAAAGCAAGGAAGTATTAGCACATCCTGTACTTCCTCATGCACTGACATTTTGATAAACTATTATACTTCTCCAGAAAAGGCTGGAATGATATCACTGATAACTGCAGTGCAACATGTTAATTGTAATATTTCTCCAAAGTGTTAACTATTTCAAAAGATCTTTGCAAAAATGTATTATTTGCTGCCAAGATGACATGTTTTTATACATAATATCTAATTGCAAATTTTGCTATGTCAAAATGTGACAAAAAAGTTGAATATTTTGGAAGATACTGGCACTTATATTGGCTCTCAGTCTAAGACAAGCTAATGTCTTGTGTAGAACTTTCTTCACAGTTCTGCCCTGCACACTAGAGTATATACTTGTTCTCTGTATAGCAAACAGCTCTCCAGCTAACCTGACTAAAACTTCTCAAAAGTCTACAGTTACAGATTCCTTTCTGCTTTTGCTTTTTAGACCAGTAGAATTACTGAAACCACTGCTAATGAACAAATGTATAAATAATTTTCCATTCTCTATTGCTTTTCATTTCTCCAATAATATGTAGTCAAGACTCTTCTTGCCCTGTAGCCACAGTTAGATTTCAAGTGCCCAAGCATGCTCTTATCGCAGTCCTTTCAGATCTATCAGCAGTCGCCATCGAGTGTCTGCAATTTATATGTTCTCACTCTTTCTCTCTACCTTGCTGTTCTCCAACGCAGCGTAGCTGCCTTTTTACCTTACTTTGTAATGTCACCATTACCTTCCCCAGTACTTTCCTACTAGTATAACATTTGAGTTCATTTTTATGGTTTGTTTTCCTGGAACACACCCAAGCCCTTCAAATACAGTCTGGTATGCTGTAAACATGTCAGCATTCACTTCTTCCTGCTTTACAATATTGACTCTACATTTATGCTTGTTACTACTGGCAAACCAAGAATTGCTTATGAGCCAAACACCACAGTGTGAAATAAGTGTTTGCTTCTGTTCTCCTTATAGAAGGTACAGTTCAAGTTAGATTTCCCAGATGCTTGCCTTTCCTTATCTGAAAGAAGACCTGATCCTGAGCAGGGCTGTGCAGAAAGGATTCTTGGCGAAGTGTCAATGCTCTGCTCCTCCTTTGAAGTGTCACAAACAAGCACATTCATAATTATCACACTTGTCTTCTCTTACAGTCACTGCACATTTTTGATAAACAGTTGTACTGGCTAGATTTCCAGCAATTACGTTCAAAAACAAAACACTGTGTGAAGTGGGGTTTTGTCCACCATCTGCTATACCCTTCTATATCATGTGTCAGTTGTGTATTTCTAGTGAACTTTTACTTATAACTTCCTGACTTCATCCTCTCTCCCCCTCCCACCATTTGGTGGGCACTAGGGTAAAACACTGAAATGGGGACTGGACATCATTCTACTGAAAACTCTCACAGTACAGCAAGTCTGAAGATGTTCTTCATTTTCATAAAGTAAGTTTAAAACTGAAATTGTGATGATTTTCCCCACATTGTGCAGAACCTGTTTTCAATTCCTTCTTGTACTAAGAATGAGTTCTTAGAGATTACTGTCCTCTACTGATTCTTAGGGCATGTTTGACCATAATGATTTGTCTTGCAATGGTTCTAACGAAGCCCTGTACACAACAGAATTATTTATATCACATTTAACATTCATATAGTTAGAAGTTACTTCCAGGTGGGTTCATATGTATTAATAATTGTACTATATTTCTTTTGTGCAAAAAGGAGAAAAACCCCTCTTTTTCTCTGGTGCTCGCGGACTTTTCTTACATTTACCGTAATAAATCTGCTTCCAATCAATCTGTGAACAACACTTCTTTTAAAAAAATCTGCTTCTTTTTAAAAACAGGCAGATCTTATTCTGCCACATGGAGAAATAACATCACATAATTTCTTCTGGAGCATGTAATGCTTTTATGAAATCTTTGCTGCTGTCACAGAGAGTGTTGGTGGTATGTCTGCATGAGCAAAACAGCACTGCTCAGTGACACATGATCAGACTTGAATTTCCTAAGCATGATGGGTACAGTGAACGGATTGCAATTCCTCTTCTAAGATTTCTGTTCTAGGATGCACTTACAATCTTCACACCCACATGGACCAGCAGCTGCAGCCCAGCCCAGCCCAGCTCAGCACTGGGGGCTCAGGACACTCAGGCCAACAGCTGGATGGCTGACCTTGTTGTAGCACGGCTGAAGTTCAGGCTCTGCTTTGTCACAGTGTTGGCCAGCTATGGAGTTGTGTCCCCAGCTGAAGAACTATTGGATTTTCTATGTATTACTTTCTATGTTAGGCAGTAGCATCCACTGATGATGCGGCACTGGGACAGTGTCTGTGACTCTCTCTTCATCTAAGGCCCTTTAGCAGTTGTCACCAGGGTTTCTGTCACCTGATGGTCTCCCGACTCAGATGTCTTACACAATTGTGAAGCTTGCAGCGATTATGTGACAAAGTTTGTCTATTGCTTCTTTGTTTTCCAGCTCACATTTCACTAATCTAGTCAGTTAGAAATGGACAAATATAGTCAAAGTCTCCTTTGCCTGAGCCTTCAGGTAGGCTTTGCCCCTGGCAGCTGCCATGTGTTCTTATTTTATGTAGAGGTTCATTCAGAGCTTGACTTCCTTGATGACTTAGACTGTCAATTATTGCATTCTGCTTTTTTAATTGGGTGTCAAACTTTACTGGTGCATTTTAAACAAAATAGGCCTTGCATTCAGTTTCTGTCACCACAGTTTCTTAATCAGAAGTGTAGAAACTCTCAATAGATACATGGATTTTCAGTATGTTTCATATATCACCTTTATTAAAAATATTTGATCCGTGCATAAATACTTTTGTTTGTACAGGCAAGAACATATTTGTTATAGTCTTACTCAGTACAATAATTGATTATGATTTATGCCAATGTTTTCATACAGAATCACAAACCACCTTCATGGACCCAGAACATGTGAATGACAAGAAAAAGAAAAGAACAATAAGAGCATTTCCAATCTTACCTAATTTCAATGCAAATTATACCAAAGCAGATCTGGCTAATTTCATTCACTGAATGCTTATGTAACGTGGCTAGACTTTTCACAGCTTGGAGGAAGGATTTGGTCATAACAGCAACCAAAAAATACCACCTGAGATGTGTTATCTGACTGTTACGATGTGCCTGACTAATTTTTGCTATTATTTTAATCAGAAAAATTCAGCTGTTTTATAATTAATCTAATGTTTTATTAATGAATACTTCCTAATAAATGCATTTGGTTACTCACAGTAACAGAGTAATGCAAGCCTGTGGCTTTGTCGGGGGGAAGGGTAGTATATTTAAAGTGCATTTAACATCCTATACAATATATCACCAGTGAACTCTTAAATACCAAATACTCTGCTGTTTGACTTCACCTCAGCTTTATTAATTGCCATACTTTCAGTAACCTTATAAATGTTTCACTGTACCTGAAATATACATTCATTATGCAATAAATGATTGAAGCTCAGTAATGGGTTTTCCCTTAAGCATAATTTATGATTTGCCTTGGCAGGCTAATACCTGGAAACTGTTTGCTGCTCAAGCTGAAGAGTGCATAAGTTCTAAGAAAAAAAAAATAAAAAAAGTCATGCAACAGTGCAATAATGTCTTCAGAAAAAAAAAAAAAAAGGAAAGACAAAAAAACCACCCACAAATGTCTTATGTTTAAAATACAGAACTTCAGCTTATCCAATGGACATCATGGCTTAGCTGAGAAAAGCAAGCCTCAAAATCTTGTAACAGACATACTGTACAACTGTTTCTTAAGTATCACTGATTGCACAGGTCTCTCAAACTAAGTCCTTCTCCAGCTCTCCTGCAGGAGAATTGTAAATATGGAGTTGGTATAAGTACTCCAAATACGCAGTACATCACCCAAGTATGTAGTACGTTCCACTTGAAAATCTCATTGACAATCGCAGCAGGAAAAAATGTGTATGGATAGTTAATAGTAAGACTGAAACATGTCATCAAAACTGTCCATGCTGCACGGACAACCAAAAATGTAATTTTTGACAGGTAGCTTTTCTATTCAACATAATATGAATAGGTTCTCTCAGAACGATTTAGCTCACTGCAGATTTGATTAACTTTTTAGACAAAGGAAAATGGAGCAAAAAATAGAAAAAAGTGTTAAAAAATAACATAGAGAAGAAAAGAGGAAGGGGAAGGGGAAGGGATAGAGGAAGGGAAAGGGAAGGGAAGGGAGAGTGGAAGGGGAAGGGAAAGGGAAGGGAAAGGGAAGGGAAAGGGAAGGGAAAGGGAAGGGAAGGGAAGGGAAGGGAAAGGGAAGGGAAAGGGAAGGGAAAGGGAAGGGAAAGGGAAGGGAAAGGGAAGGGAAAGGGAAGGGAAAGGGAAGGGAAGGGAAGGGAAGGGAAGGGAAGGGAAGGGAAGGGAAGGGAAGGGAAGGGAAGGGAAGGGAAGGGAAGGGAAGGGAAGGGAAGGGAAGGGAAGGGAAGGGAAGGGAAGGGAAGGGAAGGGAAGGGAAGGGAAGGGAAGGGAAGGGAAGGGAAGGGAAGGGAAGGGAAGGGAAGGGAAGGGAAGGGAAGGGAAGGGAAGGGAAGGGAAGGGAAGGGAAGGGAAGGGAAGGGAAGGGAAGGGAAGGGAAGGGAAGGGAAGGGAAGGGAAGGGAAGGGAAGGGAAGGGAAGGGAAGGGAAGGGAAGGGAAGGGAAGGGAAGGGAAGGGAAGGGAAGGGAAGGGAAGGGAAGGGAAGGGAAGGGAAGGGAAGGGAAGGGAAGGGAAGGGAAGGGAAGGGAAGGGAAGGGAAGGGAAGGGAAGGGGATAAAAGTTGGCTACATTTAAATTTTAAAATATATTGAAGAAAATCAAAATAAAGGAACCCTGGAAACTAAAATGAAACACTTCATTTAGTGTTCATTCAAGATATTATGCCTAGAATAACTCCATGTGGGATTTACAATTGATTTGAGTTATGAGAATGATGCAGAACAGACTAAGGAAACAGACCCTCACTGTATCTGCCTATCTGCCATGTTAGAAAGTGCAGGGCTGACTTTCCATGCATTGTGCAACATCTCTACATGATCAGGAGTAGTCTATAGTGGATGCTGTGTGCTTTCAACCTCATTGATGCAACTGCTCACACCAGGGTGCTTGACACATGGACTATTGTTATGTTACTGATGACAGCAATTGTTCACCAGCCAAAATTTAGTCAGATGCCACTCACTTCCAAGGAAGATGCAATTATTCTTAGTATTCTCAAGACTTACACCATGTCCTTGAGTTAGCTTAATAGTGAATAGTTTCTAATAATTCTCAATGCATATAGTTATCTAAGGGCTCTTGTAAATATTTTCATATTTAATATGCAGTCATACTGGGGCTGTATCGTAATATGTCCCATATGCTTTTACCTCGTCTTGACCCAAATTAAAAAGTCCAGGTTGTCATTGCCCTTACAGATAGCCAATGTTCTTCAGCACCGTAGCACTTTTATTAGGTAAAAGATTATATATATGTATGTAAACTCTTTTCCTTAACAAATGTTCTTTTAATGAAAATGGGCAAATTTATCACACTTTAGTGACTCTGAAATGCATTTTGGCATTGTATATTATCCCATGTTTTGTCTGTCCACATATTCTAGGTCTTCTTTCTGACTTGCAGCTGGGAGTCCATGAGATACAATACAAGGATTTACTTCAGGCAGTGCAGTGCTCAAGGAAGGAAAAACCTTACTGGGTGGGATCCTCTTGTGGTGTGCAACCTATGGCTGGTGACAAAGTACAACTAGGAAGGGAGTTATCTTCACTCTGAGAGCTTCAGGCATGGGATTGAGGTCTGTTCCAGGAAAATTGCTAGGAAACTTCCTAGGAAGGAACTGCTAGGAAAGTCTTCTCCCACTTACTTCCTTCAAAATATATGTCAAGGCAGTATGTTGCACCTGTTCAAAAGCCCTGTCAAAGCTCCTGCAGTGGAAGGGCTGGGTGGAAAGAAAAGGCACCAAGAGGCAGGAGTGGCTGAGTGAGATGTGTCAAAAGGTTCAGCTGAGAATTAGAAAAATATAAGTCAAAGCAAAACTAAAGAAAATCAGGATGCTAAATATGTTTGCCTTTCTAGTTTTTGGGTTTGGGAAGGGGTGGGGTGGAATAGTTTTGCACTTTTTTTTCTGCAAGGAGAAGATGAGTTGAAAGAGGAAGAAATAGGAGATGGATATTAGGAAGAAGTACTACAAAGTCTTGAGGTCATATTTGGGAAAAGAAAACAGAGGGCTTGGTGGCAGTTATAGCTTTCTAGCACTTTGCCTTTTTGAAACCAAGCAACCAAAGGAAAGTATAATTCTTCAGCTCTCAAAGCTCCTTAAAATGATATTTTAGGATTAATTTCTTTGATTCCCAGCTTTTCACATAATTGAGCATGTTTCATAAGGGGAACCACTGCAAGAAAGTTCATGACATCCATTATATGAAGCACACAGTCCGTGCAGATACCTGATTAGACAACTCCTGACCACAGAAGAAGCATTAAAACAGTGCCCAACTGAATGAGATACTTTATTGTACCAACCTCAATCTGCTGTTCCTATCAGCCCTAATTATAGTCAGCTAATTCTATTAGCTCCTTAAATACATTTTAAGCTATAGTACTTACAAGCTAAGAGTAAGTACTGCCCTGTAATGGAGTTACCATTTTCATAACAACCTTTTCATTCTATCAAGAAAAGAATTTTCCATTCATTTTGCCATTATGGAATTTTATTTCTTTTTTTTTTTCTTTTATTATATTACCTTACACCAAGAACAAAATAGCAATTTATTTACTTAACAATATTTGCCATGCATCATCAGACCACAGAAAAATATAAGAAAAAATTAAGTGAAAAGGAACAAAACAGCTTGATATTCAATTCTTGGTAAGGTATAGAAATCAATGTAATAAGATACTATGATTGCTCCGTCACACCAAATGTTTGACAAAGTGCACCTGTAGGCTGTTTTTTAAATGTTAGAATGCTATTCAGAGAAGTGATATTCTCCACTGTAGTCAGCAACTTGGCAAGTCAGAATGAAATTCAATAATTTGTTCTTTTTCAGAAAGAGAATAAGAAATAAGATATATAAAGTGGAAATGAGGCTGAACCAAAAAATCTTTATCTGAACAAGCACACTCTTTAGGGGAGTTTGAAAACTTTTCTGCTTTAAAAAAGAAAACTACATTAGCTATAATATTCTATCTATCTTTTTGGTCATATAGGTGTGTGACAACCACACACTATGATTAAACTGTCTGGCAAGAATTGCATTTAGGAAAATAATGGTACTGTTCTGTTGCAATATCCTAAGAGGCAAGTCTTGATACATTAATTCAATGCAATACACTATATAGAAAGCTATGTTTCCTTCAAATATTTCCACTAAAGTCAACAAGACTTCTAAAAAAGTGCATTTCCTTCATAGAACCACATCTGTTTCTAACTGGCCTTTAAAAGCATTGCATATACTTATATACAGCTTTAAATCTTGTACTTGCACCACTCTTATATACAATGCAGAATGGTACTTCCCCTGCGATGCAGAGAAAGCTAGAACTTAGAAGAAAGTAAATGGAGGGGGGTCCTATTTATGATAAAAATGTGTGTGTGTGTGTATAAACTTCTGGTATCATGAGGTCAGTACTGTGCGTCACAGTTCTGTGTAGGCCTGCATAGAGAACTAGTAATGTCGTTAAAACTCTATGAACAGACAAGAGGGTTACAAGGGACTATTATCTTTAAACGATAAAATCATTATGGAAAACCAGCTCGATGAAATGTGGGTTGTAAAGTGATGCTATTAACATCTGGTGGCAAAACTTTATTGCAGCAAGCATAGTTTTGATGTTTGCTGTCTAGATAGATCTACTGAAGAGATGAAGATTTAGAAGTTGAGGCAAATAATACTTTCAGCGTTTAAAACAATGTTGAGGTTTAGGCCAAGCAACAGATGCTCCCCCCCACCTCTCTCCAAAGAGAGAGGCAGAGGAGGGAAAAAAAAAGACTTATGAGTTTAGAAGGAACTAAGCTACTTTAATGAAATATTAATACTAAAATAAAATAAACAATGAAATATATACAAAACCATGCCAAGCTCCCAGGATGAAAATCACGTCACCGGCTGGCACTGGGAAAGTGTCACTGGACTCAGTGACAGATGGGAACTGGATTCCAGATCTGGATTCACAATCAGGATCAAAGGCAGATGAACAGACAGAGCCATCCTCCGACACCAGCCATTGAAGAAAGAAGCTGACCCTTTGATCCCTCAGCTTTTACACTAAGCATGAGGCAGATGGTATGGAATACCCTGTTGGTCAGTTTTGGGTCACCTGTCCTGTCTGCTCTTCCCCGCAGGTGGGACCCCACTATGCTTTTCTGCTTCCGACCCTCCAACGGGGCAGATACCCAAGTTATCTGGCCTTGGGTGTCATAGCAATAAGTATAAGCAAGAGCCTCTCTGCCTACTATTCCTTGGCATCAACTATAAACATAGCTCTTATCACTCTGAGAGTGAACAGTGCCTGCAAAATATGCTGTTAATTTCAGGAGTTAGAAGAAGCCCAGTTAAGAAGCAAAGTTGCTGAACAAAATTCGTGCTGTTTTACCTCAAACCAGGACAAACAGTTATTCTCAGTTCTTTCTCAATGCTTTTGAGGTAATCTGGAGTTCTTTCAATGATGTGTAGAAGCCAAAGAACACAGACATTCCCATAAAAATGCTGGCAAAAGGGAACCAAGGATCAGCCCAGAAAATGAACAGGAGAGCTTGGAAGCAAAGATTTCTAAAGCAAGCAAGTAAGCATTGAGGACTGAAGGATATTCCAAGCAGGCAATCCCACTGTCCTGTTACTGTAGTCTCAAAGAAAGGGGATTACCTCCTATTCCTTTATTAGAGGCTTCAGACTCCATTGTCCTGCAGTCCTGTAAAGAATGTTGGCTTCTTTCTACCCAGGTGTTTCATACAGCAGCGATGGTAAACACTTTAAGGGTGTCCAGATGAAGAAGAGAAAAAAGGCCTGTAAAAAAGCAGATTGTCAGAAACAACAATAAGAAGCTGGAAAAGAGGAAAGAGCAAGGAAAAGAGAGGAAAAAGAAAAAGATATTAGAAGGAGATTAAAGGTTAGAGAGCACTGGAGAAAGAAAACAAAGAAATTGGCAAAAGAAGAAAATTTGAAAGTTTTGAAGGGATAAACCTTTGTCACACAGTTGTCTGCAAATAAGTTCCCAAATATATTTCTTTCCTGCATCAAAGCTTCTGAATTTCTTGATGCTATACTCAAAATACTGTTTACAGGTATAAAGGAAGACCACCTTACATAGAAGTAAACCAAAGACATTACTGTTAATAGAACTGAAAATTAAGGACAAATCATTATTATCCCAGATGTAACTGCAACAGAACAAGAAAGAATAGCAATACAGTTAAAATTGTTACACACGTGTGCTTCTTAGTTTGTACCTGTTCTCCTGGTGTTATGCTTACTTTTCTCCCCAGTTTCTCTAGACCCTATGCTTGATGAGGGGGCAGGCTGGGGTCTCTGCCCAAGCTGAGGAACATGATTGCCACCGTCCCATTTGCTGGTTCAACCAGTGGTGAAGCTGAGCATGGATCCCAGGGACACACACAGAGACACGGGCATGGACACACACATGGGCACACACAGGACACTGACACAGCTGGTCACACAGGCTGCCACAGACAAAGCCTTCAACAGCACCCAGAGACAGGACTCGCCTAACAAACAAGCACAGACAGGCGAGTCCTCTCCTCCTCTGGGGCTGGCAGAAGTAGAAGGTCACCAGTGCCCCCCCCCCAACACTCTCCAGGTTCACAAGCACAGGAACATTTGCAGATCACTCAAGTCTTGGCACTGCCCCTCTGTCCACCCGGCACCCCTGCCCTCATCCTGGGCCCCTTTACCCACTTCATGGGCCCCTTGCTCACCGGCTGGTCCAGCTTGATATTCACTAGGAAACGTGCGGCATTCACACCTTCATCGCACAGGCACCCCACAATCACAAGTCCCCCTGGCCAGCTAGTCCAGCTTGAAGTTTGCCACTGAAAGCACCACACACACCTCTGCCTGCCACACGCTCACTGGCTTTAGGGAAGATAGAGATACTTGACACTCAGCAGCTGGCACTGAGCCTCTCAATCACCTCACTCATGTCAGTTCCCCCACAGATGTTTTTTGGGGCACACGCCATTCCTGCTCCAGTGACTGGAGGTTAAAAACTCCCACTCCCTCCAGTCCCTGGTACTGAGACACCCCCCACTCACTCCAGTAGCTGACACCACAGGCCAGTCACCTACACACCCAACCCGACCCCTGTAGAAAATAGGTATTCTGATCGATCCTGGATCATCTCAGGTTGTGTGGCTAAGAAATCCTCTAGGATTCATAAGTGGATTAATTATAAAAGTAGGATGTCTGGGCAACTTACTTGGTTTTTCAGATTATTTGGGTTTTTCCTATTAGACGATCATATCACTCTGTACAGTATTCTATTGTACTGTAGGGTTTTTTTACATATTTATTTTTTAATTATTCTCTAAAAGACCTTATCTTTTTTGAAGTCTGCCTACCCAGTTAGTAATGTCACTGTTTTTTTCCTGATTTGGCTGTAACATCTGGCTATTCATTGGAAGACAAGATGGTATTTTATAAAATATACCGCCTTCTCAAAACTCTTCATGAGTCGTGTGAAACGACTACAAATACCAACAAAAAGACTTGTTACTTATTTTCTTCTTGGGCCTGTCTTATCAGATTGAGTCAGAAATTTTCAGGAGCCCCTTTAACACAGTTTCTAAAGCTATTTTCATGTGAGTTAGGGTAAAATTTGCATTGCCCTGAATGACACCAGAGATAAAGTAACAGACTGAATCACTTTTGAAAATTTCTGCATAGTTGAATTTCATGTCTATAAAGTCTGATCAAAGGCTGACTTGGACTACCCAGGAGTTCTTTTGCCTCACCAAGCATATCAGGGCAAGGGATAAAAGGAAAGGTTCACTTTCATTTCTGATATGGATAATTATGGATAAATATTCTCAGTAGAAAGTATAGTGACAGTATGCAATATTCATTACTCTACAATTACCTTATCTTGACTCTCATTGTACTGGAATCTGCTGGTCAGACAGTAGAAGGTGGCTATCATGGTGAAGAAAGTGATCATGTCTGACTTCCAGTGTTCTTCCCCTAACCTATGACTGAAACCTATCAATAGTCACTAATTGTAATTATGCAACTTCTCTATAAAAGAGTGGCTGGGGAGGAAGAGCACTGCTTTTCATTGCAAGTGCGCAGCTGATAACAGAAGGGCAGATTGCTAAAATTGCTCCTTTGCTATGTATCATATCCAATTCCCTAGCTTTTAAGGAAAAAGATCCATTTTCCAGGCTGGTCTTTCTTTCTTTTTGAAATTGAAATAGTAGGTTTAGAAACAGGAATGGTAGTATTACATAAAGTACCAAATGACTGACATTCATAGAATGTTTCTTTAATCAGAAGATACTGGTGGTGATGTGGAATAAAATGAAAATCAAAGGACATGGACACACTGACAAAGAGTAAAATGAAGCAGTGTCTTTTTAATATTGTATTCATGAACGTGAATTACCTTTATGGTTTGCAGAGAAGGATGTCCCTCTTTTGCTTTACCCTTTCTTCCCTGTGATATTTGCTCTATCATAAATAGAGTTCTGACATACCTTGAATAAGAAAAGAGACCTCCCGTATAATATTCTTTCCATAGGAAGGATACTGTTACTACACTGAGGACAGTTCTCAAATAAAGCTAAAGGGTGTACGTACAAACTGAAGAATACAAATGCCAAGTTAAACAGCCATTTTCACCCTAAGAAAAGCATGCATAATTGCTCCTCTACAAGGTATAAATTGCAATGAAACTGAATAAAGCCATCTCAACTTTTAATCCAAAGTAATGCTTTTATACTTGAAATTCTTTTGTGTGCAAGGACATAATACAATTAATAAAAGAAAGCCTTGGTCAGGAACACTGTTTACAAAGACTTGGTAGTCCTGCTACCAAGGGGACAAAAATCTCATCTAGGGTGGGAGGTTTCCCTCACAGTGCTGAAAAAAAGTCCACCAGTATAAAACCTGCTCTCTTTGTTAATAAAAATCTTTTACTTCAAGGAGTCACTGAAATCCTAACCAATATCTAGCAACAGATTCCCTGACAAGGGCCTGTTTGAAAGAGAGGGAAGTCAATAAAAGTAAAGTGTAAGTGTACTGTTAATGGCAGGTTCTTGTAGGCATTTTTCCCCAAATTATACCATTCCTATTCAAATACCATCTCAAGAGTCTCAGACAGTGTCAAGTGCAATCATTGTTATTGCAGTTGCCAAGGTAATCAATTGAAATCATAATGAAGGGAACAGAAGGAAATCAATAGAGTCTGAAATTACAAATAAAGAGAAGCTATCGTTTAAAAGCATTTGGCTGAAATCTTCCATATTAATGGAGTCAGAAATGGCTGTGTCATTCAGAAGCAGTGTGGTGCATAATTCACTTGAGTGCATCAGAACACCTAAAAGCTATTGCAGCAATTAGGGCTGCCTACCAAGAAAGTGTCCACCTTAGAAGAAGCATCGCTGAATTGTTTGTTTGGTTCCAATATGTTTTCATGTGTAAAATTATAATTTTTTCCCCCAAAACAGCCAGCGTGATGCAATCTTAGTAAACACAGTTTCTAGCTCACATTTTGTTGAAGAAGCTTATCTAATGTGCAATAGGTCTTCTGGAGTTTTCTTTCAGTTAAATTCAGTTAAAAATGTTGGGGTGCAGCCCCACCCCAACAGAGTTTATACCCCTTTAGTGCCCTAATGGCTGCAGGACATTCCTCGCTAATGGCAGTGCTCAGCATTTATGCTCCTCTTTTACACATAAATTGCACCGGTGTCTTCACACATATCATTTAAGGCAAAATTTTGCATAGCACATCACTGCACTTAGACAAAGGCATTCAAGGTGTGACCAAGAAGGTACTGCCCTTTTCTTATTATTCTTGGTACCTCAGTAGCTACAGTCCTTGTGCAGGTATGACAGCAGGATCCTTTCTTTGACGTCAGAGAGACGAGCAGGCAGAGAAGGAAGAGTTGAATATGTGTCTCTGCTGTGAGTGCTCTACTAACCAAATGTTGTTATTGCACCTTGCAAGGCCCAGTAAATCATTATTCCAGAGGAGTAGATAAGCATGATGTTATAGTCTGTTACTGGACTCACTTGGGAGGGAGAAGACATGGGTCCCAGCTCCTGAACCAACTGGAGCAGGGAATTGAAGTATCCACTGAAGCAAGAAAGCCAGGTCTCTTAGAGCTAGCCATTATGTTATGCAGCTATGTTCCCTCCCTCTCACCTTCTGGTGAGCAAGGTGGTGAATATTTAATAGTTTCATGAAAAATGGAACAGCTTCTAGAGGGGGGGTTGGAAAAAACCTATAACACCCTATGGCACTGCTTTTAGGTGTTTCCGGTAAAGCAAATTACCATCATGTGAACAGGTTAGATTAATTTATTTGTGTCCTTCCTGAAAGGAGTGCTCAAACTACCTAGTCACTTCTGAAGAGAGAGATGGGCAAGTGTCCACATCACAGTTTTTTCAGCTTCATTCAGGAGAAAAAGATGATGTGGATCAGTTTTTTTAGCTTTTAGGCAGTTGCCCTTACCTCATTGAAATGTGACTTGGCCTTCTTAAGGAAATTGTTTTTAAAAGCCAGAGAGCAGGAACGGGAACCTCCTTCTTGCCTGATATACTGCTAGCAAAATGTCCAAGCATTGTGCAACCAAGAGCTTTTTTGCTCCAAAATATCGATTGGCTTTTGCATGACATTTAATAAAAACTTTCCATTACCAATTGCATAACAGCAATTAAAATCCTCATCAAATCTATCTTAACTGCTTATAGTCTTCCACTAGGGAGCATTTTCTCTCGTAAACATCTGCAGTAAAAGGCTATTTAATCTTCATAAGTGAAACAGTCAGTTATGCTAATTCATCTCTTTTATTGTCAGTTTACATTGAAATCTTGTACAGATCTGGTCTTTTGCACTAGGTGCTTTGAGGCACTCTGAGAGGAGAAAAAGCCTTTGTCTTTTTTTTTTTTTACACAAGCTGAAGCTAGAGCTGATCATTGTGTGCCTCTGTGAAGTCATTCAAAGTACTCTGCTCTGCAGTCTGCAGTTCAGGATTGCAAACAGTTAAGAAAAAGATATCTTCGACGTATTGACTTTTTGGTTGAGGTCAGTGAATCACTGCATAACCAGGTACTACAAATAAAAGTATAAAATAATATAAACTAATCATATAATCACTAACAGCACTTTCTGCCTTTTTCTTGTACAGATTTATTAATAACGAAATTAGATTCAGTATACTGAAAGCAACCAAACCTTTCCTTTCTCGGGAAAGTGTTGAACAAGTCATGACAGAAAGGAAATATTCCTTCATATCCTCATACATGATAACCAGGTGTGCTGATTTTTTTTCCCCATGTCATAATCCCAGTCTCTGGAGTTCCTTTAGCTCTCATTATTCCAGTTTTGTGATTTCCGTGTGTTTCTGGATGAATATTATCAAAAGCGAAGATGTAGCAGATTTGAAGATATAAGGCTGTGCCTTCTAGTATATCTACCTTTGCCTTCTGGCATCTGGTTCCAACTTTGAAGCTGTGAATCTTTTCTTACTTCCTCTTCTTGATGCTCAGTTCTCAGTTTCATCACTTACAGGGGCGTCAAACCTCCCTTCTCCACTTTATTTCTTTTTCTCCCCGAGAGGATTTCAGCTTTTACTGATAAAAACAGGAGCAACTCCATCTGTAAGAGAGGACTGAATGCTATTTGTATTTTTAAAGAAAGCTTTGCAAAGGAGGAAAAAGCCATCTTATAAATGTCTGGATAAAAGCCAAAAATAAATCAAATAGGTATTTACACTTTAAATAATGTGCTGAATGTTTCTCTACTGTAAAGCCCTCATAGCAGATCAATACCGTTTACACTATTCTCTTGCAGCAAGCAGTAAAAGTCTTTCAATTCAACAGTTTCCAACCATTTAACATTGTTAAAAAGACAGCTAAAACATCAATTGGGGGCATTTTCTCCTAAACTGAAATAGATCGATTAGTTCTCATGACATTCACTGTGGAGATGCAGGATTAGGAACGAGGTAATATGGGAGGAAGAAGAAGTCAGTGCACCTCTTTTAAGTTAATGAAATAAGTTGCATACCTCTGCTCAGCAAGAGTAAATCTTCTTGAAGGGATTGACTTTTTTATAATACTGTGTTAATAACTAGTTCTCTACACATGTAGTATGGATTGCCTTATAAATTGATTTCGCTGTACATATGCAAAAGCAATGGCTTTGAGAGTCTGGTCTGTGACATTTGTCATGTCGAATCAGTTAGGCAACAGTGTAAATTTGTGATCAATGCCACTTCAGCAGAAATAGGTATTCATTATTAGTAAACTCTAAAAGAACCATGCATGGTAATTAAATAGAAATGAATTGTTCAATTTTTTTTTTTAGTTAAAAACCAAAGGGATCACTTAGTTCAGCTAAAGAATACCTTTGTGTGATCCCTGATCAACAAACCATTTTAATAGCTTACAGAGAAACAATGGGGCTGTTAACACCATTTTAGCACTTACACTGCAGAAGGAGAGAAGAAAGAAATTTCTGAGGGAATAAAAAGAACCAGAGACTTGAATTCAGCAATTTTTATATTTGAAGAATCTCCTTTTTTCTTGTCTCTCTTGTCTTTCTTTTTTTGTCACCTCCCCTCCCCCCCCGCCCCATTTCTTCGTTGTTTTCCTTAATGGTTGCACTGTATTTACAAAAATAAATTTAAGTAATTGCCTCTTGCTCTTTAACTTTTTTTTGTAAACTTCTGCTTCAGGAGACATGTTATATGGCTTATGGCAACAGTGTAAAAATCTAAAGTCAAAAAGAAAAGAAAACTTGAATAAGCATTCAAAAAAGGTTGTGAGATGAAGATCCATATTGACACCTATTAAGCATCACAAGATGATAAGTTAAATAGTGGAGACAAATTGAGACTAGATATATTATTTCTGGTTTATAACATATGTTCCTTTTTCACTAAGTACTAAATAACTATTAGAAAGAAATACTTTGAAACCATAAAATTTGTTTCAGAAGAGAATCTGAGTTTTTATCCTGTAATATCGTGCCTCAAATGTTGTGAACTATGACTTCTGTACAAAAAAAAAAAAAAAAAAAAGAGAGTACCTATAACTAGGTTCCATTAATTTATCTAGTTTGGGCTTCTTTGGCTCATAAAAGAACTTCATAATAGCACAGCATTCTGTGCAAGTCCCAGGATCCTGCATAAATATTCAGTAAGTGTCATGAAGCATCTGTGTACGACAATAGTTAGTCATATTAAGTAGTATAAATTCGTTTAGGTAGCTTAATGAAATGGCAGTTCCCTATTCACTAATTTTCTGTTCTTTGTACATTCATCCAGACAGTCAGTGAACACATGCTTGGCAGGTAAATTTGAATTAACCATTCCTTCAATTTCCCACATAGTAAAATATCTTCTTAAAAGATTAATTAGTGATTTTTTACATTTTCCACATTTTCCTTTAAGATTAATCATCATCACTTTGTAAATGTATAAATATTTCTTGATACTATGGACTGTAGCTCTTAATTTAATCATGGTCTGATTTTCTACTCCTTCAAGCTTCCCACTAGAATGGTCCTCCACAGACAGGGAAAAGCCAAGCTATATAAGAAGTAGTGTCTTAAGTTTTAGCAATAGAAGTAGTTTTATTCAGCTAACATTTTCCTGAGATGTTGGGTGAAATCTAGGTAGTGCAGAAATATTCTGCATTTTGGGGAGATCCAGAAGGTGAATGATACTTTTCATATCTTATGTCCAAGAATAGATGTCTCTACTTCTTGTAAGACTTGGGTCTGGGGGTATGTCATTGATACTGCCATTGACTACAACCACAAGGTTTGTTTCATCTGTATCAGCACTGGACAGCATTCAGATATCGAAGTCATTTATTACAAACAAATATTTCTCAGTAAGTTTTCGAACGCCAATGGCTTAGTTCTTGGTGGCACGAGATGAAAACAGGCATGCTATGAAGAAAACCATGCATAAATTATTTTTATCTAATTTTAGTTTAAATAAGATGGAGATTTTATGGATTTGGGTCAACAGAGATCATACTAAAAATGTTCACTGCTTCATTCTAATGAGTTTAAAGGATGGCTGCTCTATTTTTCCTTCAATCTATTTTTGTCCTGTTAGTATGTAAGTACAATATGTTACTGTGGAATAAAACAAACTAATTCCTGAAAACAACCAAATGTAAGAGAAGCCCCTGAAGTTTTTTTCTAGACTGAAGTCCTCTCCGAAGGTTAACAGCTGAGAATTGAGACAATTAATTTTCTGAATGTAGTCCTGATGTTTTAGCAAATAGGTAAGATGTGGCCAAGACTTTCACCAGCAGATATGCCAGATTTGCCTGCAGGTGGACAGATCTACTCCTCCAGGGAAGTGTGAATTTGAATCTTGTCAGACACTAGAGAGAATTTTGCATAACCCTTCTGCATTGTGAGTTTTGCAATAAAGGTTGGAAGAAAAGACATCAAGAACTTCTGAAAAGGTCAAGCCCTGCTCTGTGTGTGCTTATGTCTGAGAAATTAATAGGGCCAAATCTCCTACTGCCTGCTCTTACTGTTGGTTCACAGTCAGACTTATACCTGCATCCTGAGTGATCCATTTCAACTGTAGTGCATGTGTGTTTGGGAGAAAGAGAGAGAAGCAACATCTGAGTAACCTGAGCAACGTGACTCACCCACGTGCACTGATGGAGGCAGAAATGCAGAGTGCTTGCTTGGTCATCAAAACATTTTCTGTCTGGGAAAGACACAAGCATTGTCTGAAAGCTGCCTTCACAGCCAGTCTGGGATAATGTGATGAAAAAATACAGAGGGCAGGACTCTTTCCCTTCACACCCCTAAAAATGTCCCTTAGTAATAAATGTAATGAATGCCCCTTCATAATGAATGTAGTGGTTTGGATGTCCATTCTTTAGCCCAGTTTACTGAAGAAGCAGGTTAATGTAACCAAGATATGTCCTTGCACCTTTCCACTACCATGTTCCTACAGTGACACTGGAACCTGCTCACTGAGTCCTTTTTAACACTAGGAAGAACAGAGGTCTCCAAAGTCTTAAGCACTGCAAGGTTCACAAGCATACACAGAAAGTAACATGAGAAATGCCCTGTTAATATCTCTAGAAAAGCTGCAGCATCCATCCTAAGTTACTCAGGCACCAGGAAGACTACACAAGAGAAGTTTCCAAACTTCTAGACTTCTAGAGAGAAGAAAATCTGTTAATGAGAAGCTGTGTGCAGCCCCATAGAAAACGAGATTTCAATAGATCTGCTTCTCAGAGACACTATTAGGGTCTCAGATGCCGAACTGTCTGCAATGGCTGGCTATGGAGCCAAGGTATCCTCATTTAAGTTCCCTTTTGATAAGGGACAGGTAACTAAAATGTGAGTACGAAAGTCCTGTATAGGTTTCATCCCTTAACTATCTTCTGCAGGGTTAATAGAAGCATGGCTGGTATCTCAGTTGCAGTGAAAGTATTTTCTTCCTTAACAGATATGGAAAGCTTGCTAACAAATATTTTGTTAGAGTCAAGTATTCTCATTAAAAAGAAAAAAAAAACAATGCCTGAAACTTAGCCTCTAATTCCTTCCATTTGGCATCAGTACTGGGCAGTTGAATGCATTTTACAGTGCATCAAAAAAATAAAATCCTCTCTCTACAAATACAAAGTAAAATAACCCCATTTAAGACCCCAAAATTCCAGCACTAATATTAATTTACAAGACTTACATTTACACAAAAGAGAACAAATACGTTTATGAAAATGTGCTCTTTGTCAGCAGGGTGTATACCATGCTTTTAAGATTTTGTTTTGCATGAAGAGATTCCTTAAGTGTCTCTACCTTTGTACTTAATATGGACAATCCTTGCACTTCAAAAATATAATTTGGACAAATGGACGCTAAGTATAACAATTTTATTTCACATTAAAGTTACTAAAAATGCCAGCTTGCTGCTCCCCAAAATGCCCTTTCAAAAATAGAGTCTATAAAATCAAAACATGTCCTTTGTGTGAACCTCAGCTAGCTGCCAATAGCTCTGTACTGGGTTAGTCTGTGGGCTGGCTGCCTTTTGCAAAAGGAGTGCCTGGAATAGATCAAACTTGAAACAAAAACCTAACCTATTTTTTGTAAAATGTAAGGCTGTTTCTGTATTCAGGCCAAAATCAAACTGGTGGAATTGCATTCTGGCTCCTTCACTCCTTATTTTCTTTTTGCTGGCTGACCGTTTCTTTAGTCTTTGTAGAGGATGTGTATCCATGTTGGTGCAAGAAACCTTTCCTGGAGAGATCACTCTTTTGTGTATGCCCTTCAAATATTTTAGGACTCTTTGGGGTTCCTATCACAATGTAAATATAAAAATATGCTTTAGTTTACTTTTCATAAAAAGTAAAAATTAGAAAAAGTTAGGCTTTCAAAAGAACAATTTTATAAAAAAAAAGGTTAAAAGTAGGCTAAAGCCTTCTTTGATCTGGTAAAACAAGGTTGGGGAACAGAAGTAATGTGGTTTCTTAGATCAGGAGGTATAGCCAGAAAAAGTAAACATGAAGATCTTACTTGACTGAAAGCTTTGGGTCTTGCTGTTGATTGCTATATTCACCGCTTAGATTTTCCATCCTTTTTAAGGGTGAGAGGTATTATTTTTTTTCTAAGCTGGAGCCAGTATATTTGGGGAATTCTTCCTGCAGAGTGTGAGGCTGTGAATGTCTTCCCTGTAGAGACTCTTTAAAGGAAAGGCACCAACCTGCTTGTAGTTCCAGAAGTGACTGAAACACAGATGTACAGACGCTCTCCATCAATTTACCCCAAGGCTATCTACACAGTTCTGGAAAGATACGACTTCAGCATAGGGAAGCATATCTAATCTTTTAGCAGTGAAAACTTCAGTCAAGCTGTAGAAATCTAGCAGGACAGCTATCTGCATATGCAGTGAATATATCATGTCAGTCCACATGGATACCTATGTCGCTATACCTCAGTTATTATTTTTAATCTGTCATTATTTATTGTTTATATTTAAGTTACTCTTTAATTTAGATTTAAATTAGACTGGATATTTAATAAACAAATAAGTTTCGTGTTCTCTGAAGGATTATTCTCCAGAGGTATTTAAAAGGTGTGTAGATGTGGCACGTAGGGATATGGTTTGGTTTCATGGTGGACTTGGCAGTGTTAGGTTTGAGGTTGGACTTGATGATCTTAACGGCCTTTTCCAACCTAAATGATTCTATGATTCTCATACTTCTCAACTGATGAAATCTTAAATCATCTCTAAGCTTCATATAAGCAGTTTAGTCAGAATTATTTCCAGTGCTGGGAAGAAAAACAGATTTTCTTCAAAACAGTGTTGGATCTAGGGTCGTTTTTGCTTCTCAGGTCTGTTGTTGACACCAAAAAGTGCAGAGAAGAGAACAGGTTTGAGGAAGTGCTGAGGTGTAGATGGTGTAGCTCCATGAGCAAACCAATACAGTGACAGGATCTTACAGTTTCCTATTTTGACATGAAGTTAATTCCTGACATTTTAGGATGTTCGATACAGGTTTTTTTCATATTTAATGGTCTAATAGAAATAGCCGCCCATGCTAAGCAATTGCAGATACCCTATTGCACTTAACAAGAGATTCAGGGTGTTGAATATTTCTTTATTAAATATAGCCATATAATAAACACTTGGGTACAGATCTGGTGAACTATTAAGGGCTTCCCAAAAGTGACAGGCTCCCTTAATACCCACTGCAGTTCAACTGCTGGTGCTTAGAATACTGCAGAATCAGGGATTTGCACGTCTGAATTTCCCTGGGTATGAAAATGGAATAATAACTCATAATTACCTATCTTGCAAGGGTGTTGTGTAAATCATATAGTTAATGTTTGCACAGCATTTCTAATGTATGAAGTGCCATGAGATAATTGTTACAGTATTAGCATCTTCTGTGTAGGTTCTCATACCTTAAACATCTGTAATAGAGTAAGATTCTTTGTCTATGTCTGTCCATGTGTGTATGTGCACTTTGTGAATGAAAGTTCAGTACAAAAAGCAGATCAAGTTTTTTTTGAAAGGGCCATGACAATCCTATCACTGGCATATTTAGCAAGAAAGAACTAGCCAGATGATATTAAGCAGAGCTTCAAAGCATGATGGTAGCCCTAGAGATTTTGCATCTAATCACGGATGATTAATGGGAGTTAGGGAAGTTACTTTAAAAAATAACTACCTTTCCTTTTTGATTGCTAATTATTCATGAAAGACTAAGAACAAGAGTAGACTATAGCAGGAAAACACATTTTTAAGCATTACAATAAAAGAAAATTGATCATCTAGTTAGTATGCAAGCAGATAAGTACAGCAGGGTCAGCTGTGCTAATTCAGAGTCAGTTTGGGAGTTCAGCAAAGCCTCTTAGTGCCAAGTGGCTTATTTCAGAGTTGCAACTGAAGATGAACTGAACAGGTTGCACATATCCATGTACATCTATAATGGAATGTTTACCCACTGACGTTACAGAACTGAAAAATTGAGTGGCTTATTCCAGCAACTACAAAAACATCAAAATACAATTATTTATTTTTTTTTTTTAGGACATGGACGGGTGTTTTCATAGAATCATAGAACCATAGAATCATAGTATAGTTTGGGTTGGAAGGGAGCTTTAAAGGTAATCCAGTCCAAATGCCCCTGCAATAAGCAGGGACATCTTACACTAGATCAGGTTGCTCAGAGCCCCGTACAACCTGACCTTGAATGTTTCCAGGAATGAGACATCTGCCACCTTTCTGGGCAACCTGTGCCAGTGTTTCACCAGCTTTATCATAACAGTTTTTTTCCTTATATCTAGTATAAATCTTCCCTATTTTAGTTTAAAACCATTGTCCCTTGTCCTATTGCACCAGGCCCTGCTAAAATGTCTGTCCCCATCTTTCCTATAGGCCTCCTTAAAAGTACTGAAAGGCCACAATAAGGTATGCCCAGAGCCTTCTCTTCTCCAGGTTGAACAGCCCCAACTCTCTCAGCCTGTCCTTATAGGATAGGTGTACCATCCCTCTGATAATTTTTGTGGCCCTTCTCTGGACCCACTCCAATAGGTCCATGTCTTTCCTGTGCTAAGGGCTCCAGAGCTGGATGCAGTACTCCAGGTGGGGTCTCATCAGAGCAGAGGGGCAGAATCACCTCCCTCAACCTGCTAGCCATAATTCTTTTGATGCAGCCCAGGATACGGTTGGCTTTCTGGGCTGCAAGTGCACACTGTTGGGTCATGTCCAGCTTTTCAACCATCACCATCCCCACGTCCTTCTTGGCAGGGCCATTCTCAATCCCTTCATTCCCCAGTCTGTACTAATACCGGGGCTTGCCCTGACCCAAGTGCAGCACCCTGCACCTGTCCTTGTTGAACCTCATGAAGTCCACACAGGCCCACTTCTCAAGCCTGTCCAGGTCACTCTGGATGACATTCCATCCCTCAGGCATGTCAACCACATCACTCAGCTTGGTGTCACTGGCAAACCTGCTGAGAGTGCACTCGACCCCACTGTCTGTGCTGTTGTTGAAGATACTGAACAGTGCTGATCCCAATACTGACCCCTGAGGGACACCACTTGACACTGATCTCCATCTGGACATTGAGCTGTTGACTGGTTGCATCCAGAGGGATGCAAACATCCAGCCAATTCCTCATCCACCAAACAGTCCACCCATCAAATCCATACCTCTTTAATTTAGAGAGAAGGATGTTGTGGGAGACCATGTCAAAGGCATTACAGAAATCCAGATAGATGACATCTGCACTTCTTTCTCTGTCCACTGATATAATCTCTCCATCATAGAAGGCCACTAGGTTGGTGAGGCAGGACTTGCCCTTGGTGAAACCATGCTGGCTGTCTCGAATCACCTCCCTGTTCTTCATGTGCTTTAGCATAGCTTCTAGGATATCCTGTTCCATCATCTTCACAGGCAAAGAGGTGAGGCTGATAAGTCAGTAGTTCCCAGGGTCATCTTCTCTACCCTTTTGAAAAACAGATGCAATGTTTCCCTTTTTCCAGTCACTGGGGACTTCACCAGACTGCCATGACTTTTCAAATACCATGGAGAGTGGCTTGGCAACTACATCAGCCAATTCCCTCAGGACTGTGGGATCCATCTCATCAGGTCCCATAGACTTCTGTATGTTCAGGTTCCTCGGGTGTTCATGAACCTGATCTTCTCTTAACAGTAGGTAGATTTTTCTGCCCCAGTCCTTGCCTTGCAGTCCATTCACTCAAGAAGTGTGGGAAGAGAGGTTGCCAGTGAAGACACAGACAAAAATGTTGAGTACCTCAGCCTTCTCCTTGTCCCTTGTTACCAGTTTGCCAGTCTTGCTCCTTGGGGAAGCGGGGTACATTTTGTTTGACCTTTCTTTTCTGGCTGACATACCTGCAGAAGCCCTTCTTTTTATTCTTTGCATCCCTTGCCAAGTTCAGATCCAGCTATGCCTTGGCTTTCCTGTCCCCATCCCTCCACAACTGGGCAGCTTCCCTGTACTCTTCCCAGGATACCTGTCCCTGCTTCCACTGCCTGTGCATTTCATTCTCACTCTTTAGTTTGACAAGCAGATGTCGACCCATCTGTGCCAATCTCTCACCTTCCTTTCCTGATTTCTTACACTTGGGGATTGTGAGCTCTTTTGCTCTGTGGAAAGCGTCCTTAAAGATCTGTCAGGTCTATTCTGCTCCCTTGTCCCCTGAGGGCACTTTCCCAAGGTGTCCTATTGACTAACTCCTTGAACAGCTGGAATTTTGCTTTCCTAAAATTTAGGGTCCTGACTTTACTCTTTGCCTGACCCATATCCCTCAAGACTCCGAACTCCAGTCCCTCAAGACTCCGAATTCCACCAGTGTATGATCACTGAAGCCCAGGCTGCCCCAATCTTGATGTTAGCTCACTTGCATCGGTGATCATCAGGTCCAGTATCGCATCCCCACTAGTAGGGCTGTCTATTATCTGGCTTAAGTTACCTTTGATGCACTCCTGGAGTGTCCTGGATTTCCTACAGCTCTCTGTGCTACTTTTCTAGCAGATGTTGGGGTCGTTGAAGTCCCTCAGCAGGACGAGAGCCTGTGAGTGCGATGCCTCCTGTAGCTGGAGTAAGAAGGTTAATTTCCCCAGGGATGTGGCAGGGGACACAGATATTCCATACCATGTGAGCCATGCACAGGCTGTAGGGGCCAGCTGGCTGGGGCAGGAAGTTGCCGCTGGGAGCGGGCTGGGGCAGCCCGGGTCAGGTCAGTGAGCAGCATCATTGTAATCACGTTTGTATATTCCTTTATTGGTGTTATTGTTATTATTTTCTCTTCCCATTTGCTGTTCTGTTAAACTGTCTTTATCTCAGCCCATGAGTTTTGCCTTTTTCTTCTGATTTTCCCCACGGCTGTGAGGGTTGAGTGAGAGGCCATGTGTTTCTTTGTTGCCGGCTGAGGCCAAATCACGACAGAAGGCTTCATCAATAGTCTGCCCTAGATTGGACAGCCTGTAGTAGACACCAACCACAAGGTTCCCTTTGTTGCCTCAGTCTCTAATTCTTGCCCACAGGCTTTCAACTTGCTCATGGCTATTCTTCAGACAGGTCTTCACACTCTATCCATTTAGTGATATAGAGGGCAATCTCTCCATCCCTCCTTCCTCACCTGTCCCTTCTGAACAGCCTGTAGCCATTGATAGCCCCACTCCAGTCATGGATTTTGTCCCAACAGGTTCCAGTAATGGCAACTAGGTTGTAGCTTTCTAGCAGCATAGTGACTTCCAGCACCTCCTGCTTATTTCACCTGCTGCGTGCATTGGTGTAGAGGCAGTTCAGCTGGGCTGTCGGCCATGTCACCTACTTAAAGCAACACTCTTTAAGCCCTGCAAGGAAGAGGAGCCCAAGAAATTTGGCTAATACAAGTTCAGGAGTGATGCATACCAACTGTCGTGGTTCGGCCTCAGCCAGCATCAAAGAATCACGCAGCCACTCGCTCGACTCCCACAGCAGTCGGAAAAAATCAGCAGAAAAAGGCAAAACCCGTGGGTTGAAATAATGCAATTTAACAGAACAATCAAAGGGAAGAAGAAAGAAAAACAACACCAGTAAAGGAGTATAAGGACACAATTATAGTACCGCCACGAAGCGCACTGATGGGACCCACACCGCTGCAGTGGGTCACGTGGTATGGAATACCTGCCTCCCCTGCCAGCTCCTTGGGGAAATTAATCCCATCCCTGCCGGAACCAGGACAAAGAGAAAGGTGGGCAAAAACGCCAGGAGGCCTGCATGGATGAACAAGGAACTCCTGGACAAACTCAAAGGCAAAAAGAAAGCCTACAGAGGGTGGAAACAAGGACAGATAGCCTGGTAGGAATACAGGGAAATTGTTTGAGCAGCTAGGTATCAGGTTAGGAAAGCTAAAGCCCAGATAGAGGTAAATCTGGCCACGGGCATGAGGGGCAACAAGAAAGCCTTCTACAGGTACATCAGTGATAAAAGGAAGCCTAAGGAATATGTGTGCCCACTCAGGAAGGACACATGAGACCTGGTCACCCGGGACATGGAGAAGGCTGAGATATTCAATGACTTTTTTACCTCAGTCTTCAGTGAGAAGGGCTCTAAACACACTGCCCAAGTTACAAAAGCAAAGGCAGGGACCAGGAGAATGAGGTACCACCCACAATAGGGGAAGACCAGGTTCAAGACCAGCTGAGGAACCAAAAGGTGCACAAGTTCATGGGACCTGAGGAGATACATTTGCTGGTCCTAAGGGAAGCGGTGGATGAATTTGCCAAGCCACTATCGATCATATTTAAGAAGTTGTGGCAGTTTGGTGAAGTTCCTGCTGACTGGAAAAGTAGAAATACAAGCCCCATTTTTAAAAAGTGTAAAAAAGAAGACCCAGGGAACTACAGGCCAGTCAGTCTCACCTCTGTGCCTGGCAAGATCATGGAGCGGATCCTCCTGCAAACTCTGAGAAGGCACATGGAAAATAAGGAGGTGATTGGTGTCAGCCAACATGGCTTCACCAAGGGCAAATTGTGCCTGAAAAATTTGGTAGTCTATGATGGCATTACAACATTGGTGGATAAGGGGAGAGCAACAGTCGCCACCCACCTGGACTTGTGCAAAGCACTTGACACCTTTCCACATAATATCCTGGTCTTTAAATCGGAGAGACATTGATTTGACCAATGGACCACTCGGTGGATAAAGAACTGGCTGGACGGTTGCATTCAAAGAGTTGCAGTCAACAGCTCGATGTCCAAGTGGTGAGCAGTGACAAATGGTGTTCCTCAGGGGACGATACTGGGATTGGAACTATTTAACATCTTTGTTGGTGACATAGATGTTGGGATGGAGTGTACTCTCAGAAAGTTTGCTGATGACACCAAGCTGTGTGGAGCGGTCAACATGTTGGAGGGGAGGGGCTGCCATCCAGAGGGACACGGACAGGCTGGAGAGGTGGGCCTGTCCAAACCTCATGAAGTTCAACAATCCCAAGTACAAAGTCCTGCAGGGTGGAGAATGGGTTGAGAACAGCCCTGAGGAGAAGGACTTGTGAGTGTTGGTTGATGAGAAGCTCAACCGGAGCCAGCAATGTGCACTCACAGCCCAGAAAGCCAACAACATCCTGGGCTGCATCAAAAGGAATGTGGCCAGCAGGTCGAAGGAGGTGATTCTGCCCCTCTACTCCACTCTCATGAGACCCCCACCTGGAATATTGTGTCCAGTTCTGGAGCCCTCAACATAAGAATGACATGGATTTGTTGGAGGGCATTCAGAGGAGGGCCAAGAAGATGATCCAAGGGCTGGAATACTTCTCCTCTGAGGACAGGCTGAGAGAGTTGGGGCTGTTCGGCCTGGAGAAGAGAAGGCTCCAGGGAGACCTTATAGCAGCTTTCCAGTATCTGAATTGCACCTACAAGAAAGCAGGAGAGTGACCTTTACAAGGGCAAGTAGTGATAGGACGAGGGGTAGTGCTTCAAACTGGAAAAGCGTAAATTTGAAATGGATATGAGGAAGAAATTTTTCACTTTGAGGGTGGTGAGGCGCTGGAACAGCTTGCCTAGAAAAGTTGTGGAGGTCCCATCCCTGGAGGTGTTTAAGGCCAGGTTGGATGGGTCTTTGAGCAACCTGTTCTAGTGGCAGGTGTCCCTGTGCATGGCAGGGTGGTGGAAACTAGATGGTCTTTAAATTCCTTTCCAACCTAAACCATTCTATGATTCTATCCTATGATTCTATGATTTTTTTGAGGTATTTCACTGGTGTATACCTCTTGTCTGCCATTACTTCAGGAGCCCTTAGTTCATCTCCATAAGGCTTCAAGTGTGTTGCAGTGTATCCAGCATGCCTCAGAGCAACAGGCTGAAGGTCATCACTAGCACATCATCCCTCTAACCGTTGCCTGTCATCCCACTGCTTGTCACAGGCAAGCCTCCCCCCGCCCCTCAAATCTAGTTTAAATCTCTGACAATAAGCCTTCCTAGCTTGTGACGAAAGACCCTCTTCCCCTTTTGAGAAAAAAGAATCCCACCTGATGCCTGCATGCCTGTCACCGTGTAGGTCATCACATTATCAAAAAATTGTGGCTGTGGCACCAGCCACAGAACCATGCATTATTAGACTGGGTTCATCCGTTTCTTCCAGTGTTGCTGCTCACAACTGGGAAGAGCAAAGAAAAAATAATCTGTGCTCCAGAATCCCTTACCAACCATCCTAAGGCCCTGCAGTTTCTTTTAATCGCTGTTGGACTACATGATGTGGCTTCATTACCATCCACATGGAAGAGCAGCAATGGGTAATAGCCTGAGGCCCATTCCAGGCTAGGAAGTTTCCTTAACCCAGGCCCCAGGGAGGCAGCAGATTTCCCTAAAAAGAGGGTCTGTCCAGCATATTGGACCCTCTGTTCCCCTCAGAAGGGAGACACCTACAACTGTAACTGATCTTTTCTTCCTCTTGGAGGTGGTCGTGATACAGGGGATAGGCCTTTCTGACCTTGGCAGCACCTCTGCTGCTGATGGACTGTCATCCACATCATTGACTGGCTTTCCACATCCAGAGCGTCATGCCTGTTGTACAGAGGCACCTGGGAAGGCAAGGTGGGCAAGAAGGGGTTCGCCTGCTGCCCCAAGCATAGACTTGCCTCTATTCACTCCTCTCCTTTAAGCTACTGCCTTCTGGCTTGTGGTGGGAGAATACAGGATCCCTTTGAACTTGCGCTTTCCTGGTGGTTGTTACCATTTCTGTTTCAGGAAGAGCAGAGCTTAATTCCACCAGTCTTTCTCTTTCTCGGACTCCCTGATGCTCCTTAACCTTTCTACTTCCTCTCACAGCTCTGCCACCAGGCTGAGCAGACCGTCTACCTGGTCGCACCTCACACACCTTTTCTCACTACGGCCATCCGTTACCAGTGAAAGGCTCTGGCACTCTACACAGCCTGAGACTTGGATGACTGTGTGCTTTCGGGAGAGCTCTGTCTGGGTTGCCACATCCTTTTTGCCAAGTGCAGAGGACATAGCATTCCACTGGGTGGATAACATAGCCGTGCTTCTTCTGAGATGATGACATTCACTGGTTACTCGCCTCTTGAGCTGGTAGGCTGACTACGCCCTTCTAGTGCACCCTTCCACTCAAACTGCCATGCCACGCCCTGGCAGACACGCCACACTCTTTTTGCCCGCTCTGTTCACAGTGCTCCTCCATGTCTATGGAGAAGCTGTGTATCCTCATTAGTTTGAAGCTCAAACACAGAAATGTGAGGAAGCTTTGTTATTATTCATGCTTTTCCCCCTTCACATTCTTTTTAGAGTGCACTATTCAATAAGGCAAAAAAACCCCAAACCAAAACCATAAAGATTAGGTAGGTATTTAAACTATGACAAAAGGACAATAAATAAAAACTCCTTCATACTTGTTTCTTCAGAGTGCAATCTCTTCAGGCCTGATACCTACTCTTTTCCAGCCTGACTCGTATAACTGGGTTCACACTTCCTCTGCTCATTGGATAAGCCAAGGCACCATCTATAGCTCTTTTTTTTTTTCCATGTAAGAATCCTTAGACCATAAAATCCTGATTCTGTTTGGTGTGGGTGACTTACTTATTACATGAGTACTCCCTAGGCTGCCAAGTTCCTCACAGAAGCAGAGATGCACTGGTTGCCTCAAAGGGTTTATAAGCCTATATTTATCACAATATAAGCAAGGGTCATGTATATAAAGGCAAGAAAAAGAAATAATAAAAGTACCAAGCTACACTGTATTCTCAATTCTTCTACCTGGGTGGGAAACAAAGTTGTTTTTATTGAGATATATATAGAAGAAATATTAATGAGATTTCTGCATTAAAACTGCAATTCATTCAGGCAAAATGATTTTATTCAGCTGTGTGAAGAACGCCTACCTATTTTTATGCTTTGTGAGAGTAGCAGGGAATTTACTAATACTCCTGTCTTTTTCATTGAAGAATTAAAATTTGGGAGGATTCTGAAACAAAAGGGAGTTAGGTTCATCGGGAGTGTTTTGAGAGATCTCTCTCTGCATATGCTCTTCTAGAGGTAAGGAAATAGGAATGAACTGTAGGAACAAATAGGTCCTGGTGAAAATGACTTCTGCTGTTTAGAGAACTCATTCAGGGAGCAGGTAGCAGGGCTGAGGAGAAAGCCCTTTGAGTGATGCTGGATTAGCCACTGAAAAGCAGAATCTGAGTGACATGCTTCTGCTCCAAAACCAAGATCCTCCTCAGACAACATGCACTGCTACAGCAGATATACAAGAGTTCACAAACAGCTGACTTTTTTGGACCTCCCACAGGAGAAGTAGATCCCAGTTATCGCCGTATCACAAAGTTGCAGAGCCCAGGTGAGACAAGAGGGGTTATAGTTTGCAAATACAGCTGAGACTGTTGTCCTTTCCTTTTCAAAACCTTCACAAAGCGAAGGGAAAACACCAAGGCTACAAGCTACCACAGAAGCAACAAGAGGGAAAGCATTTTCAGCAGTCCTTTGCTCCCAATCCCAGATCAATCACTCTGCCTTTTAGCTGAGCAAAAGGGCATCAAAATTAGACTTGACTGTGACGAAGATTTAGAGGGAAAGAGAAGATTCCTTAAGCAATTGAGCCTATTAGAAATATAACCAAAGCCAATGCACACGGGTAAATATTTCTGCCTCTTTATTTGTTAGTGTTCCTACTTCTTAGACCGTAGCAAATGGGGTTGCTGTAAGGCCCTCTGGTAACTGCAAGAAGATACCTGCAGTGGAATGTGTCAGTTGCGGTTTAACTGTGGAATATAGCATTGCAGCTGATGTTACATTTTAGAGGCATTAGAGCAGCTTCTGCTGTAAGAAAAAAAAAAAAAGATAATAAAACCCCTGCTTTGTAATATCTCAGTTAGTGATAGCCTTGGCTGCAGTGATCATAGCATTGTGGAGTGTGGGATCCTGCTGAGCATGCTGAAGGTTAGTACTAAGACAAAGGTTTTAGGTAAACAACCTTCAGCTCGCTCAGTGCTTAGTTGGGAGGGATTCTGTGGGAAGCTTCCAAGGAGGATAAAGGAGTTAGCAAGAGCTGGGAGTTTTTCAAGAACGCCCTCCTGGAAGCACAAAAACAGTTCATCCCCTTTAAAGGTAAGGGAAGTAGGCAGAGCACGAGATCCCCGTGGCTTAACTGTGAGCTTCTGTGTCTCCTCAAAACCAAAAGGGAAGTGTAATAAATAGGGGGAAGGGAAGGGAATAAACAGGAAGAACTAGAGAGCTGTGTGTGGTCAGAGGGCCACAATCTCATTGCAATTACAGAGACGTGGTGGGATAGCTCGCATGACTGGTATGCTCTTATGGAAAGCTATGTAATTTTTCGGAAAGACAGGCCAGCGGGGTGAGGTGGTGGAGTTGCTCTCTACATGAGAGAGCAGCTCGAATGTATCAAGCTCTGCCTAGGGGCGAATGAAGAACATGCTGAAAGCTTATGGGTAAGAATTAAAGGGCAGGCTAATATGGGAGACACTGTTGTGAATGTTTACTACAGGCCACTGGATCAGGAAGAGGAAGTCAATGAGGCCTTCTACAGGCAGCTGAGCATTGCCTCACAATCACAGGCCCTGGTTCTCATGGGGAACTTCAACCACCCTGATATTTGCTGGAAAAGCAACACAGCCAGGCATGCACAGTCCACGAGTTTTCTGCAGAGTGTTGATTATAACTTTTTGACACAGGTGGTGGAGGAGACAATGAGGAGAGGTGTGCTGCTGGATCTTGTGCTGACAAAGAAGGACTAGTTGGAGATGTGAAGGTTAGGGGCAGCCTGGGCTGCAGTGACAATAAAATGTTGGAGTTCAGGATCCTGCGTGGAAGAAGCAGGGCAAGAAGTAGGATTACAGCCCCAGATTTCAGGAGGGGAACCTAATGAATTCAACAAAGGCAAGTGTAGGGTCCTGCATTGAGAGAGGAATAACCCCATGCACTGGTACAGGTTATGGGATGACCTGCTGGAAAGCAGCTCTGCAGAGAGGGACCTGGGAGTCCTGGTGGACAACAAGTTGGCCAGCAATTTGCCTCTGTGGCCATGTGGTGGTATCCTGGGTTGCATTAAAAAGAGTATGTCCAGCAGGTTGAGGGAGGTTATCCTCCCCCTCTACTGTGCACTGGTGAGGCTACACCTGGAGTACTGTGTCCAGTTCTGGGCTCCCCAGAAAAGAAAGCCAAAAGGATACTGGGTTGCATCAACAAGGGCATCACCAGCAGAGATAAAGTTCAAGAAAGACAAGGAACTACTGGAGAGAGTCCAGTGGAGAGCTACAAACATGATCAAGGGACTGGAGCACCTCTCTTATGAAGAAAGGCTGAAAGACCTGGGTCTGTTTAGCTTGGAGAAGAGAAGACTGCGAGGTGATCTCATCAATGCTTATAAATATCTAAAGGGTGGGTGTCAAGAGGATGAGGCCAGACTCTTTTCAGTGGTGCCCAGCAACAGGACAAGGGGCAATGGGCAGAAACTGTAATACAGGAAATTCCATCTCAACATGAGGAAAAAATTGGTTTGAGGGTTACAGAGCACTGGAACAGGCTACCCAGAGAGGTTGTGGAGTCTCCTTCTCTGGACATATTCAAAACCTGCCTGGATGCATTCCTGTGCAACCTGCTGTAGGTGAACCTGCTTTAGCACGGGGGTTGGACTAGACAATCTCTGAAGGTCCCTTCTAACCCCTATCATTCTGCAATTCTGTACCAGAGATGGAAAAGCAAACAAGTACACATTAAGCACTACAAGGACATTGTCAGGGTATGCAGAGATGCAGCTAGAAAAGCAAAAGCTCAGATTGCATTGAATTGGCCAGAGATGTCAAAAACTACAAGAAAAGGTTCTTCAGGTACATAAACAACAAACAGAAACAGAAGGAAAATATTGGCCTGCTGTTAAACAGGAGAGGTGAATTAGTCATCAACAACACTGAAAGGGCAGAAGTTCTCAACACTATCTTCACCTCTGTCTTTACCAGCACTGTTAGGCCCCAATCCAAGTTGGTGCAAACACAGACCTAGCATCAGTGAAGGAAGAGTTGGTATGTGAACTATTACAGAAGCTTGACTCCTACAAATGATGAGCCCTGATGCTATCCACCCAAGGGTGTTGAGAGCTGGCTGATGTCATTGCGAGGCCACTCCCCATAATCTTTGAGAAGTAATAGAGATCAAGGGACATCCCAGAAGACTGGAAGAAGGCACATGTCACCCCCATCTACAAGAAGGGCTTAAAGGAGGATCCAGGAAATTATAGGCCCATCAGTGTCACTTCAGTCGCCAGAAAAGTTATTAAATGAATCCTCCTGAGGGCTATCACAAGTCAAATGAAGTACATGATTGGAAAAATCCTGCACAGATTCACCAAGGGCAAATCATGCTTGAAAAACCTGATCACCTTCTACGACAAAGTAACCTGCTGGGTTGATGCGGGCCAATCGGTGGACATTGTCTACCTGGATTTCTCCAAGGCTTTCAACACAATTGCCCACAGCCTCCTCCTAGAGAAACTCATGCATTATGGTCTAGACAAGTGGTCTGTGCACTGGGTGGGGAACTGGTTGACAGGCAGCATCTAGAGGGTGGTGGTAAATACCTCTTTTTCAAACTGGCAATCTATCACAAGTGGGGTACTCCAGGGATTGATACTGGGCCCAACACTGTTTAATATTTTCATAAGTGATCTGGATCATGGGATCAAGTGTGCCCTGACAAAGTTTGCTGATGACACCAAACTGAGTGAGGAAGTGGACACTTTGGAAAGGAGAGCCACCCTACAGGAAGACCTGGATAGGCTGGAAGACTTCAACAAGGACAAGAGTAAGGTCTTGCACCTGGCAAAACATAATCCAGGAGTGCAGCACAGGCTGGGATCTACCTGACTAGGGAGCAGCTCTGTGGAAATGGACCTGGGGGTCCTGATGGACAACAAGCTCAATATGAGTGAACAGTGGGCTGCTGTGGCAAAGAATGCCATAAGGATACTGGGTTGCATCAACAAGGGCATCACCAGCAGAGATAAAGTCATTATCCCACTCTACTTACTGCTTGTCAGGCCACAGCGGTAATACTGTGTTCAGTTTTGGTCCTCACTATACAAAAAAGACATGGACAGGCTGGAGAAGGTCCAGAGAAGGGCCACAAAGATGATCAAAGGACTAGGAAGACTGCCATATGAGGAAAGGCTGAGACAACTGGATTTGTTTAGTCTTGAGAAAAGAAGGCTTAGGGGAGACCTTGTCACCATGTTCCAGTATTTAAAGGGTGGCTACAAAGAAGGTGGAGACTCCCTTTATACAAGGAGTCCTGTGGAAAAGATGAAGGCTAACGGGTACAAGTTACTCCTGGGGAGATTCCAACTGGACACAAGAGGAAAATTTGTCACAATGAGAATGATCAGCCTTTGGAACAATCTCCTCAGGGCAGTGATGGTTCCCCCAACATCGGACATTTTTAGATTCGGCTGGATAGGGTGCTGGGCCATCTTGTCCAGATGGTGCTTTTTCCAAGAAAGGTTGAACCAGATGATCCTTGAGGTCCCTTCCAACCTAGTATTCTATGATTCCATGAATAATACATTTCTAATGGAAAAACACAGTGTTAATTCTGACCTCTGTGAATCAGAAACAATTGGCATTGCACTACCGTAAAAATATCTCTGTAAAAAAATCTTGGTGATGAATTCATGGAAATAAAACCCCTATGTTGTAGTTTCTCTACTCCCGTTCTTCTTCCTTTCTGCTGTGTAAGTAATGCAGTACACTGAGGAAAAAGCCCTGTCCAACTCTATAAACACACCACTCTCCTGCACTAGTCAGCCTCCCTAAATACCTAGTTAATGCTCTTATCAACATGGCTTGCCATTATTCGTAAGGAAGCGTCCATGAGACGTGTGTGCACAAGAGATGCCCACTCATAGTTTTAATATGTCACATTGTTTACAGTATAGGAGGTGATTTTGACTTAAAAAAGACAAACAAACAATCAAATCCAAATCAAACCCACTCGCATTTACCACGCTAATTTATTATATTACACTGAGATGAAATCAGAATACTCTTTATCATTCTGGGTTTTTGGGGTTCTACTACTGAAGAAAAAAAAGTAGAACCAGTTAAAGACAACAAATCTGTAAAGTAGTTTCTTGTTCTGATAGTATAACAAACTTTGCCCTTGTAGCTCTCCAATTGAAGACTTTTTTTCTTGGAATTTTGCAATGCTTAAAGGTAAGGTGACGGATGTGCACCCAAGATCCATGTGCACCCAAGAGGGATCAAGTGAGAACCTGTTGGATAAGTTAGTAGACAGTTAACCAAGCTGTGGAGGATTTTTTTGTTCTTTCTTTAGTTAAATATTAAAACTACACAAATATAAAACTGAATAGGAAATGTGTGGAAATTGCTTTATCTAAGTCAAATCTCAGCTTGAGGAAAGGTATTAGAATGCAACAGAAAGATATGCAGGTAAACTCAGACATCCAGTCAGTAAGCATTTTAACGCTGAATTGCCTTGGATAATTCAAATGAGTTATCTTTTTGCTTATAATTTCTTTACGCTATTAATTTATTTCTTGTATTTACAGAGTTTAATACTTATTGTACGTGAAAATATGTTGTAGTCTATTTTATATGGTCTTTTGTCTGTAAGTGTTTGAATTAGATGTTTTATGATAGAACACTGGTCAGAAGTAACAAATATTATTATTCTGGCAAACTACCAAGTATCACATAATTAGTGGTGAAAAGAATGCCAGTATTTCATTCAGATTAAAATAAGTACAGTTTTAGGAAGTCAAAAAGCACATCTACCTTTCTGTGCATGAAATAAACTTTTAGAAACTAACTCCATTTTAAGGTTGCAGAGGGCTCAGGAAGATACTAAATCAGCACAGAGAGACAAAAGATTCAGCATCTCAAGACAGTCATTTCCATTATGCTCTTCTTGTGCTTCTTGATCCTTTTGCTTGAGCATTGTAACTGACATAAATATGTGGAACAATAGAAAATTAGATTCCCAGGCAGTTTAAATAATGTTTCTTGCTAAAAACTTTTAAGTAGCTGCTTCTTTTAGGACTTTGTATTGCATGAAAAGAAAATGTAAGGTAGATACGCAACTGCAATTTGCCACTTGTGTATGACACAGTGTAGCTCTGGACTGTAGGCCGGTGTCTCTTATTATCACTCATTCCTGTTCCTGTAGTAACCCAGTTTCGACCACCTAGGGATCTTAATAGTCTTAGAAGAGTTTACAATTAAAGTTATTATTTTCTTGCCAAGAATTCATAGGCAAGATTGCATTGTTGCTATGTTCTTCTGCCGGACACAGCGCAAAATCAGTTTTGTTTTCCTGTCATTCCTCCCCAGTAGTGTGCCTTCTCTCCTATTTCTTTATGCAAAAGGAGTAAGTGGGACAAGAGAAGGTACACATCTTCATCAGTGAACATCCTCCCTCAGCAACCTGTATCTGTACATGTGAGGCTACCTCCTCTCCCCTGAGAACAAGCTAACTACAAAGGTTATAGTCTCAGTAACCACTTATGTTGCTCTAATCCTAGCATTAAAAATACACTCACCACACAACAGCTAAACCATTCCTCCTCCTTTCCTCAATAAACCGGAATATTTTCTCAGTCCTCTTTAAAGCAAACCCTTTCAAGTCTGAAATGAAATATTGGAGTCATGTGGGCAGTGGCAAAGTGAATGAGTTCTTTCTGTGACACCATGGTGCCAAAGCACTAACAAACAATTTCACTGCACTCCATTTGTAAATAATCATGGCAGAATTAACTTAATACCATGATAGTGACAATGGTCATGCTTCAGTGGCTGATGTACAGAAGGTGCAGTGATAGTTGGACTGCATTTAAGTTTTGAAAGCGTTATTTTTACCACAAGCACCATCTTTGGTCAAATTAGGCTTCCTAAATTAGCCGTCTAAACACATGTGAAGGCATGCAATTAATTGGCCCAGCATTCCTGAGTTCTAAACAGTTTTAAAAAACTCAATAAATGGAAATGATAACTATTGAACAGTTCTAAAAACCACACAAATTTATACATTTAGACACCTTACTGCAGGCACCAAAATAGATCTTTCAACTGACTTTGTATAAGACTCCAGAATCAATACTTAGATGTAAAGTTACGTGGATTAAAAAGATGCTTGGGGATTTACATACAAGCAAATAACAGCAGGATTTGTGAGTAGTACTTCATTTCCTCCCACTTTGCCTTTGAAAATTAAGTGTACATTTATATTTGTGATTGCAAAATTCCAATTTCATCTGGGCTAACTGGCTACATTTGTAATTTCCTGTTTCTCCATGTCTGATTGTCGGAAGGATGTGTTTGCTGAAGAAAAACAAGCCCTCTGTGTTCCAGCAACACTGAAGAGTATGATTTCAAACAGAACTTCTCAAGTCACTCACACGCTATTTTCCCACAGTCTATATGGTTCTTGATGTTCGTACATTTTTATGATCAGAAATGTAGGCTACTTTTGAGTGTCATTAACAAAACATGAGAATTAAGTACTCCTCAGTCTCAGGATTTGATTAAAAGAAAAAGAAAGAGAAGGTTGTGGGGGATTGCAACCTTTTTTCCAATGCATTCTGCTAAGCTTCCTTTTTTATTCTTGTCCTGGTTTCGGCTGGAGTAGAGTTGATTTTCTTACTAGCAGCTACTATAGTGCTATGTTTTGCATTTAGGATGAGAATAATGTGATAACATACCAATATTTTAGTTGTTGCTAAGCAGTCAAGGACTTCTGAACTTCTCATACTGACCTGCCAACGAGAAGGTGGGGGGCACCCAAGAAGCTGGGAGGGGACACAGCTGGGACAGCTGACCTCAACTGACCAAAGGGATATCCCAGACCATACGACATCATGCACAGTATATAAAGCTGGGGAAAGAAGAAGGAAAGGGGGGATGTTCAGAGTTATGGCATTTGTCTTCCGAAGTGACCATTACACATGATGGAGCCCTGCTTTCCTGGACATGGCTGAGCACCTGCCTGCCAATGAGAAGCAGTGAATGAATTTCTTGTTTTGCTTTGTTTGCACACGTGGTGTTTGCTTTACCTATTAAACTGTCTTTTATCTCAACCCACAGGTTTTCTCACTTTTAGTCTTCTGATTCATACTTAATTTTGTGTCACACTTAAGAGTCAAATTACCCTTAAATTCATACACTGATTTTTGACTCAGGAGCTGGGAAGGTATAAGGTTAACAAGTAGGCTTAACAGTTACATAATCCAAATCAACCAGCATTATGTTAGCTAGCATTACACAGAAGTTTAATAAATGCACAATTGATAATACAACTCTATCAATGCTCCATTAATCCTTTGATCTAACTTGTGCTAAACCACTAGCAGAACACAATATGTCTTCGTATGATATGTGAAGATACCAAAGAGCCAGTAAAAGATGTTGATTGCAGATACAACTTTGCATAAGAGTGAAACTTTACAGTGAAGTTGTAGGAGTAAGATTTTCAGAGACAGTTATGCCTAAGGGTGCACAGAAAAGAAGCAGCAGAATAAGTTGCTGACCTGCTATTCAGTAACCCCAAGAGTGATTCCTACAAATTGGAATCGGCTTGCCTAGTTTACTTCATCACATAAGCTCACAAAGACTAAGAAGAACCAAACCACAAAGCAGGGCAAATGTAAAAAGAGTCACTGCTGGCAGCAGATGGGAAAAGCCTGTCTCGCAGGCGGAAAAGGGTTCTTGGAGTAGAGTTAGCAGGGCTCACTGAGAGAGCTTTAAACTAGATTTGAAGGGGGATGGGGATGTAACTGGGCTCAATAGGCACTTGGGGGTAGTAGCTCAGCACTTGTGGGGCAGAGTGCTAGTATTTTTGAGGATTGGAAGGCCCACCACGCCTCAAGGGCAAAAACTACGCTCATTGGCTTTTCTGAAATGCCTATACACTAATGCGCTCAGCATGGGGAATAAACAAGAGGAGTTAGAGATTTGTGTGTAGTTGCAGAGCCATGATCTCATTGCAATTACTGAGATGCAGTGGGATAGCTCACATGACTGGAACACTGTCATGGAGGGCTATGTTCTCTTTAGGAAAGATAGGCTGGCGAGGCGAGGTGGTGGAGTCACTCTTTATGTGAGAGAGCAACCGGAATGTATTGAGTTCTCCCTGGGAGCAGACGAAAAGCAAGTTGAGAGCTTGTGTGTAAGGATTAAGGGGCAGGGTAATATGAGAGACACTGTTGTGGGTGACTATTACAGGCCACCTGATCAGGATGGGGAAGTTGATGAGGCCTTCTACAGACAGGTGAGAATTGCCTCACAATCACAGGCCTTGATTCTCATGGGGGACTTCAACTACCCTGGTATCTGCTGGGAAGGCCACACAGCTACGCATGTACAGTCCAGGAAGTTCCTCCAGTGCATTGATGACAACTTTTTGACTCAGGTGGTGGAGGAGCCCACCAGGAGAGGTGTACTACTGGACCTAGTACTGAAAAACAAAGGACTGGTGGAGGATGTTAAGGTTGGGGGCAGGCTGGACTGCAGTGATCCTGAGAAGACAGAGTTCAGGAGTAAGTGCAGTATACACAAAATGACAAGTAGGGTTGAAACCTTGAACTTCAGGATGGCTAACTTTGATCGCTTCAAGGAATTGCTTGGACAAATCCCATGGGAGAGGGCTCTAGAGGGTAAGGGGGCTCAAGAGAGCTGGCTGCTATTTAAGCATCACTTCCTCCAAGCTCAGGATCAGTGCATCCCAAAAAGCAAGAAATCAAGCAAGGGAAGAAGAAGACCTGCATGGCTGAGTAGGGACCTTCTGAAAAAGCTCAGGTGGAAAAAGGGAATTTACAATAGGTGGAAGAAGGGGCTGACAGCTTGGGAAGAGTATAAGAATGCTGTCAGGGTATGCAGGGAGGAAACAAGGAAAGCCAAGGCAGCCTTGGAATTGAACCTGGCGAGGGATGTCAAGGCCAATAGGAAGGGTTTCTTTAAGTATATAGGAGACAAGAGGAAAACTAGGGAAAATGTAGGCCCACTGTTGAATGAGACAGGTGCCATGGTGACAGATGATGCAGAGAAGGCGGAGTTGCTGAATGCCTTCTTTGCTTCTGTCTTCACTGCTCAGGCCATTCCTCGGGAAACCCAGACTTTGCAGGAAAGTCTGGAAGAAGCAAGACTTTCCCTTGGTTGATGAGGAATAAGTTAGAGATCAGTTAGATAAACTGGACATCCACAAGTCCATGGGGCCTGATGGGATGCACCCTCGAGTGCTGAGGGAGCTGGGGGAAGTTATTGCTGGGCCGCTCTCCATCATCTTTGAAAGGTTCTGGAGAACAGGCGAGGTGCCTGAGGACTGGAGGAAAGCCAATGTCACTCCAGTCTTCAAAAAGGGCAAGAAGGATGACCCAGGAAACTACAGGCCAGTCAGCCTCTCCTCCATCCCTGAAAAGATGATGGAACAGCTTGTTCCGGGTGTCATCTCAAAGCACCCAGAAGAAAAGAAGGTTATCAGAAGTAGTCAACACTGATTCACCAAGGGGAAGTCATGTCTGACTAATCTGATAGCCTTCTATGATGGGGTGACTAGATGAGTGGGTGAGGGGAGGGCAGTGGATGTTGCCTACCTTGACTTCGGCAAGGCTTTCCACACTGTCTCCCACATCATCCTCACAGGAAGTGGGGGTTAGATGAATGGACAGTGGGGTGGATTGAGAACGGGCTGACAGATAGAGCTCAGAAGTTTGTGGTTAGTGGTGCAGAGTCTAGTTGGAGGTCAGTAACGAGTGGTGTCCCCCAGGCATCAGTACTGGGTCCAGTCCTGTTCAATGTATTCATCAATGACCTGGATGAAGGGATAGAGTGTACCATCAGCAAGTTTGCTGATGACACAAAACTGGGAGGAGTGGCTGACACGCTGTGGCGTGTTACAGTGTGACCTGGACAGGCTGGAGAGCTGGCCAGAGAGAAACCTTATGAAATTCAACAAGGGCAAGTGTAGGATACTGCACCTAGGGAGGAATAACCCCATGCATCAGTACAGGTTAGGGGCTGACCTCCTGGAGAGCAGCTCTGTGGAAAAGGACCTGGGAGTCCTGGTGGACAACAGGATGACCATGAGCCAGCAATGTGCCCTGGTGGCCAAGAAGGCCAATGGCATCCTGGGGTGCATCAAGCAGAGTGTGGCCAGCAGGTCAAGAGAGGTCATCATCCCTCTCTACTGTGCCCTGGTGAGGCCGCATCTGGAGTACTGCATCCAGTTCTGGGATCCCCAGTTCAAGAAAGAGGGATCTGCTGGAGAGGTTCCAGCAAAGGGCTACAAAGATGATTAGGGGATTAGAACATCTCTCTTATGAAGAAAGACTGAGGGACTTGGGTCTTTTTAGTCTGGAGAAGAGAAGACTGAGGGGGGATCTTATTAAAGCTTACAAATACTTGAAGGGAGGTTGTCAGGGGGATGGGAACAGTCTTTTTTCAGTGGTGCCCAGTGATAGGACAAGAGGTAATGGGCACAAACTTGAACATAGGAAGTTCCATCTTAACACAAGGAGGAACTTCTTTCCTTTGAGGGTGGCAGAGCACTGGCACAGGCTGCCCAGAGAGGTTGTGGAGTCTCCAACTCTGGAGACATTCAAAACCTGCCTGGACACCGTCCTGTGCAACCTGCTGTAGGTGACCCTGCTCTGGCAGGGGGGTTGGACTAGATGATCCCCAGAGGTCCCTTCCAACCCTGACCATCCTGTGATTCTGTGATTCTGTGACATGCAGTCTCCCTTGCACAACAGAAGTGAACAAGCTCTGTAATATGGTAAGTGTCCAATGGAAGCACATGGGAAGGAAAGTGGAGTTAGAAGGTTGCCCTCTCATGGAAAACTGCTTCCTGCTTCCAGACTTAAGTTCTCATTCCCTCACACTTACTTATCCTCTGCCCTAAGAGGACCTTATCCTTCCTTTTGTTTTTATCTCCTACATATACAGCTAAGGCAGCTTTACATCCTCTTGCAGTCTTCATTTTGCTGCTTAAAACAGCCAATCCTGTTCAGTTTCCACCCATAGCAGAGAAAATTCATTCTCTGGGTCTGCCTGATTTCTGTTGTTGGCAGCTTTTGAAGTCTAAATATGTCTTTCTCAAATAGGGTTCAACAAAATTATATCCCACATGAGGTCTTGGTAATGGCAAGCATAATTTCATGAATACCTTCCTGTTTGTAATGGAAATACCTCATCTGCTATATATTCACTTCATCTTCATTGATTGTTTTACAATCAGATGTTTCACTCTGATGTCTTCTCTGTCCTCTGATTCCAGCTAATGAATATATTTCTTTCCTTTAGAGCAAAAGCAAACTCAGGACTAAATACAGGGTTTTATTCATTGCACTGTTGCATTTTGTTCTGCCCTTGCCTTCAGTTCTCAGGAGCATTCAATTTTTCCATAAGATATTTTGCTATTTATGCTTTATTTAAATGCCTACTCAATTTGTGCCACCAGCAAACTCTGTTAGCACACGCCTACTCTTGGATTTATTCCACTGAAATATAAATGACATTATTTATGAAGTGGAAAAAGAATCAAGGAATTGCAATATGCTTAGGGAGAAGTATCTGGAATGTGATGACCTTGCATGGAAATCTCAACTGCAGAGCCAATGCCTTGCTGTAGCTGATGGGTCTTTTTTTCACTTAGAGCATGTCTGCCTAGGGACTATATCCAAATATGACAAGAGTGTTTTTATTTATTTTTCCTTTCTGTTTATTGACTTTTTCAACCACAATTATTGCTAGTATTGGTAAAATTATTACCCCCAAAAAAACCTTCAGCTGTTTTACCTCATATTGCCAGTGTTACACATAGAGAACAGCAAATAGATATAGAAGGGGGTGGCAGGCTACAAACTTATTTTTGGTTTTGCTTGTTTTCAGATTTCCTGTTTGATATTTGAGATTTTTTTTACTTTTTAAATAAATTCTCCTCCTAACCTCTTGTTTATTTCTCTAAAATTTATGCCTGCTGGATAGATACATTTGTTTCTGGTGTTGTAGGATTTGATTTTTCAGATCTTAACCAACTTAGCCTTTATTCATGCGGTATGATAACGTTGCAACCTTGAATCCCTTTGGTGAGCTCTCTCTACAAGTAATCCCAAAGCAAAATGACTGCACAGACAAGCTCATGACATGGTAAATATAGTGTAGAAGGAAAGAAATTTTAAAAATACTGAATCTGGGCTAGGCTAGGCATTTGATTATAATGCCATAAGTGGCTTTCATGTAGGGCAGAGGGCCTTCTGCCTTGGTATGTATTTAATTTTTTAAAGCTCGTATTATTTTTCCCATAATATGCTCCGAATGAGTGAGAATATTTTAACTGAGTTGATAAGGCAGCTATAATTATTATACTATCTTAATTCATATGATAGTTAGATAATGGGTACTGTTTGGGGTTCAGAGCAAAGTCTTAGCAGTCTACCTATTACTTCTAATAGGTTTCAGATAAGTTCTTAAGAAATGAGTGGTCCTATTAAATTTTCAGTCACATCCACACCTTGTGAAGAACATTTATTTCATAGTTTTTCAGTATGTCAGCAGTGATTAAGACACAAATATTGCACCTAACAGTCGAGTTTCTTTTCTACTTTTGGCTTGCGCTTCAGAATCATGTAGGTTTTTCTGTCAATACTGTCTATTATTAAATGAGCCAAAAGGAGGGGACTATCATTTCTTCATGTGCTCTGATGCAGACATGAGGAACAAGACCTGAGGAAGAGGGGTTTGAGTAGCACTTCAAACCAGAAGATAAGATAGAGTGACTATGAAAAGAGCCTTAAAAAAGAAAATCCCTGAAGTCCATTTCACTCAGATGGAGAATTTATGTGAGTTTCTATGCTCTGTAGCGAGAGGGGGATCTCAACAGGATTTGAAGGAAAATTCCACTGTTAAAATTGAAGGCTGAATATGTCCATTAGTCAACACAGTGGTGAGCTTGAGAGGGTGCTTCATGCTTCACCTTTTTCCAAAAAATCTAGTCTATGCTCATGAGGCAAACCTTTCACTCTGTCAACTGATTTCAGATTCAAATGACTAAACTGCACATTGATTTGAGATGTTTTTCTCAGGAATGTCCACTCACATCTGGCATAAAAAAGGAACAAGTAGTGAAAGTTTTTCCACTGATGAAAAATCAACTGACTATAGATTAAAAAAAAAAAAAAAACAACAACTTTTTTTTTTACATTTTTAATGGGCATTAACTCACAATTTTTTCTGTTTCTAAAATCTGATAGGTAAGTTTATATTTTCCTTCCCAGTTTGCATTCACAAAAGTAATGAGTCTGTCTATTCGAATCAAAGCTCAAAATAACCACTTATGGATTTCTTCATATTTCCTTGATATTTCAGTGCTGAACTTATTACATTGATATAAAACTGTGTACTTGCGAAAGAAGCCGCTTCAAATGGTAAGTATGTGGGTTGGCCTCAGGTGTCCAGGCTGCTTCTCAGGTGACCTCAGGATCAAAATCCTGAACTAGTCAGGAAATATTTATGCTATGTTCAGGTCACAGGAGTCTCACATATTCCTACAGGAAATGGTAAACGATTTTAAGGGCAGACTACCTTTCTTCTCCCTGCAAAGGCACATTTGTTGGCAGGAAGATGTAGTGAGACAGAAACTCCTTATCTGCTGTTTCTGCCTCAGGCTCCTTCATCAGCAAGACTTGTTTCTCCAGTCCATAAGAGGCAGAGTAGTGTGTAGCTTTCTCAGTTTGAAAGAAATGAAGAGGAAAAACTTTCTTCATACATTTAGAGAATGTAAGGGAACAGTTAAAGTCCTGGAAGTGCCCTGTAATTCATAGCATTTGGAATCGGATACAGTGTTATTGTTAACCTTCACTTTAGGCAAAAGGTGACCTTTCTGAATTTTTTGGAGCAGTAGTATTCAAGCTTTTTCTGTAACTCTCCCTGGCTTGCCATTCATCTGTTTTGCCCATATAATCCTTCTTAGCTATATCACGGAAAGCAAAACATTACTTGTTTATGCCAGTCCATCTTTTTTCCTAAGTCAGTGTAACAGCTCCATTAGAAAACAGTAATCTTAATATGAGCTAGGGAGAATTCCTGAATAGAAGTTGCACATCTATGTTATGTGTGAGCTCTCAGGTATGTTTTGGGGTTCTGTTTTGGGGTTGGGTTTTTTTCACCTTTGTTACAATCTATTTCTAACCATCCCTTAGTCAAATGTTTTCACTTTTACATGTGTATGTGCATGTAAATGTAAATGTGTGTGTATATGTATATACGTACTATCAAGTTCAATTAACATATTTTGTGTTTTCTGTTCATGGCTGCTTCTTAAGCTTTTGTAGAACATAAATTAAATCTAAGTTAAATAATGCACACACATACATACACATTTTTCTTGGGACTGGAAGGTGGTTAAATGATCTTTGAAGAGTTTCTGTGTGTTGTAAGACAATGAACAATGACACAGATGTATAAATAGTGAGTCTGAGGACCAACAGTTTATCCTAGTGAAGAAGAAGGATTATCAGAAAATAAAACAGAATGAGAATAATGTTCTCTTCTGCAGGCTTTAAAGTTTCTGAGAAAGCTGAGAAGCTTTTAACCTATCAAGCTGTCAGCTCAAGGACCCATTTCCTATTGCAACTATTGCTACTGATGATTGTCCATTGCAGAATTGGCACTACTGGTTATGGACTACTGAATTACTCTCCCTGCTGCAACCCAGGGGCTGATTTTCATGCATATTTTAAGTTTTACCATTTTTTCAGATTCAGCATTAGTATGCTAGGCAGACAGAGATAAGGTAGAGACCATTTTTCATTTCCTCCCTTTAGGTCAAGCATGCTGGAGAGAAAACGTTTTTAGTCTCAGTGTATGGGATCATAAAATATTGATTCACTACTGGTTTAGATGCACATTTAGAAGGTGTGAAAGGTGTTATTTTGTGTACTCTTGTGGCATGAAATATGACATGGCCATGATTTACACTTTTGCTCAAATGGTGAAATGAGGATCTCATCAGAATCAATTCCAGCACAGGTAAAAAACCACAAGAAATGAAAGGGATGCTGATGTGCAAAGCCTTCTTGTAGTTACTTATATTACTTACCGTTAGTAAAGAATGGAAACTTTCTGCCCCTCTTTGACTGTTCTCTTGCCTTAACACTTTTGGCCTGTATCAGAGCTAAATGAAACTACTTGACACTTACTTGTCTTCTTCCAAGAGAATGAGAACTCTCTTGTTCCCATATAATGTTGTGTGACAACCACTTATGCTACTGCCTGTCAGTAAATAATTTTCGAATCCTCTAAGAAAATGTAATTTCTCTACTTAGGAAACTGTGCCATTTTGCCATTTCTTCTCAGGCAGAAAAAGTCATTGTTCTGCAATCTTTTATAGAACAAAATTTTTAAAATTGCCTGTCAATGTTTTTGAAATTTTGGAAATGTTTTTCCTTATTTTGTTTCAACTATGTCAAAACATTTTACTTAGTTAATCCTCTCCAGCAGGAAGATTGCACTAAATATTATATATGTCTAAAGGTAACACTAACTTTATGTTACAGGTAAAGCAGGGCAGATCATTCATAGAAAGATGTGATGCCTCTCTGAAGCCAAAGAAGGTATCGTGATTTCTATGATATTTTTAGATAAGTGGGACATTTTCAACTGACTTTGCTCATTCATGTTGACAATAACATGACAAAAATAAATTGAAAGACTGAGCACAGAGAAAGGAGGGACTTCCAGAGTGTAAAAAAAAAAAAAGAACACCCCCCCCCCCAAACAAACCTCAAAATAAAAGCCCTTTGTAAAATGAAATTTAAATGTTTAACACCATTTCAAATCAAGAAAATACTTTACATTTTGTTATCCATTCCAGTGTACTGCAAAGATTTTGAAAGATTCTTGAAATGCTAATGTGAAATAAAAATGAGATGAGACAACAGTATTAAACCAAAATAATTTATTTTAGTCATGCAGAGGGGTTTTAATCCTAACCAAATATTTTGATACTGATGAAGTAAACACAAAAGAACAAACAGTACATTTACATTTACATTACCCTTAAAAACTGAAATTAGTATATTCCTGAAAAATATTTTTATTTTGAATATTTTTATACTCAGCAGAAAGTTATTCTCTCTATATTTTTTCAGCAAGGATGGACGGTTATACAAAGTATATGGTTTTACACATGGCAGAGATCCCCATGTAGATTTAATTCTGATATTAAGAATGTACTACAAGCATAATTGATAATAGTTTCTGTTACATCTTATTTCTTAATGAAATGACAATGTAATCACATGGCAACTTTATAGTTAGTGTGTTCTGTGTCTAATACTCCTTGAGAACTTCTGGAACTATTGTGTGGCTTCACCTGTTCTTTGCTGTACAGAAATTAACAGTTTCTGAATGAAAAGAAAATCATTAATTTATTGAGCTATTTTGCAACGGATAAAGCTCTGAATTTCTGAAAGTGGTTGGTCACTGTGTGGATGGTGATGGGAGCCTCCAATGTAAGGGTTCTCACAACAACATCTTCAACTGGTTCAGAGAAGGTTCTGTGCCATTCAGCCAGAGGCTTACAGTTCAAATCACCTGCAATCATATGTGACCACTCCAGCACGTACATCTATCTACGTTTCTATCAATTATTTCAAATTACATAGAAGGCATCTGTCAACTCATCCATCTGTAGGAAAAGCTTGTACCGATTATTTAAAATTGTGTATATAATTTGGTTAGTTCTGCAGCAAGAGCTACTTGCTGGGATGCCCAAATTCCTTTGTGTTGTTTGTTAACACAATTTAACTATACAAACAATGCTGATCAGTTGGTCT